>NW_017671551.1:4803-83783 GCF_001879085.1 Nicotiana attenuata | reverse complement strand
ATATATACTTTTTACGGCTATTATTTTAAAAGCGGTTATACAGTATCATTTTTCAGCAATTTTAAGTTGGCAACCTTATTATCCAGAAAAGAACACATAAAGGTTATGGCTTTGAAGATTTTCGGCAATTACATGTTACTACGTCAATATCTTAGCTTAAAATTTTCAAAAGAATAACTTCATAAAATTCATCCAGTGGCATACGAGTGTATCTAACACCCAATACAACATTTTGTATTTTTCTTGTAAAATTCTATGTTTCAAAATTTCCATAGTAGTAAAATAGAAGAAATCTTTTTTATGGAAAAATGCAACCTTTTCTGAGAAAATAGTACTGTTAGCGGTCAACTTCACTAGTTATGCAATAAGGATAAACAAAAAAAAAATAGGATCTATAATTCTTACATAATATATAATTGTTTATCGTTACATATTTAAACAATATCAAAAAAATTTGAGTTTAACTGCCAAATCATGGAAATATAATCACCTATTTTCTTTTGGTAACTAATTTTTCTATTAATCACTAAATAGAACATTACAAATCAGTAGCTAGTTGATCTCACTAGCTATCTCGGTGGTCATCAACTCAATGACAAACCTAAATACAATTATTATCAAAATTACAGCATTAGGGAGTGTAATATATTTCTAACTCTGGGCAAAGCTATAACATTACAAATATATACTACTCTTTATCAATGCTATCCCAAATCTAGATCCACTGCGTTTTGCCGGATGACCATGTGATAACGGCCGCCACCCCTCACTTCCGCAACCACGTCCGCCACAACGGCCTCCTCTAGACCGCCACCACCACCCCTTGCCTCCGCCACCACCCTTTGCTCTGCCACCACCATGGCTACCACCACCGCCACCTCTTGCTCCACCACAGCCACCTCTTGCTTCGCCGCCTCTTGAAGAAGCAACTTCTTATCACAAAAAAAAAAAAAAAAAAAAAACAAAACAAAACAATTACCAACAAAAAAAATTGTTGGTAAATTGATCAAATTGGTTGGCAATTTGAGTTACTAACAGATTACCAACGGATATTTATCCGTTGCTAAAAGGCTCGATGGTAAATTTTACCAACTAGTTTGAATTTGTTGGTAAAATTACCAACTAAAAATCAGTTAGTAATCACCAAATAAATTTGTTGATAATTTTTTAATTTTGAGTCCAAGATTTTCGTTGGTAAATTACTAACCGAAATTCGGTTGGAAGTCCGTTAGTAACTTTACTAACAGATAGAAAATGAATTAGTAAAATTAGTTTTTCATTATTTAAATTGTGTTTGTAACTGGCTGGTAAATATTAGTAACAAGAAAAATTATGTTAGTATTTTGTTAGCAACTATAACCATGGATACCAACTTGGTTGGTAAATCCGATAGTATATTTTTAAAAATACATTGGCAATCAGTTGGTAATTTTAGCTATGGAAAAGTTCTGTTTAATAAATTGGTGGTAGTTTACAAACAAATTTCAAATTCCTTAGCAAATATGTTCATTTATTTTTAAAAATTACGTTAGTAATTTGTTAGTAATCCGTCATAAAATTTACTAACAAATTGTAAATGTGTTACCAACTATTACAAATTAAATGGGTATATTGAATTTTATATTTTTAATAATTGTATTAATATTAATTTAAAGCTTTAAAAGATCTAAAAAACACTTAAACAAAACAAAAACATACTAGAACTTTATAAATAATAATAATAATAATAATATCTATCATGAAGTTGAAAGTAGAATCCAAGACATGTCTAGCATAAAAGAAGCTAAAATAAATCTAAATATGACTCGTGTCATTTGACGATGAGTCATGTATACGAGAAGGCGGTGTAGGTAAGCCACCTACGAGGACTGATAGACGGTTTTGGAGTAGTTGATCAACTTCCTCACGCACCTCTTGCTGCATTTCGTGTCTCATTTCTTCACGCAGTTCTTCTCGCATTTCTTCTCTCATTTCTTCTCTGATCTCTGATCTCTGATCTCATCTCATGCTTCATCTCTTCCTTAATTTCTTGCAAACGATGTCCGACACATTCATTCACCTTGAGCATTAAAGTTTAGATCTTGGAGTGGAGATATCGAACTGGAGGATGCACCAACATGCCCATAGAAAGGAGCTTGAGAACCAAGACCATAAATGCGCGTCTTCTTAACACCCACTTCCCCCAAATAAATTTGTGAGAAATCAACTTCAAGAGACTCACTGGACACATCTTCAGGCTGAGACGCAGATGCAATTTTAGACATTATGGCGTCCTGAACAAAAAAAATGATATAAACTCTATAATAATAACTTTTGAAAGAGAAAACAACAAGAACACAGTCATAAAGGCAACAAAACTGAAAACTCAAATGTCAATAACAACACCTTAAAGACAACTATTTTGATGTACACATCAGTGTTTTTTCCTACAAATTGCATTACTTGTTTGTCATCAACTCGTTATACTTTCAGATAAAAAAAGTAATAATTTTCAACAGTGACATGTTATATAGCTTATATGTGCAGATTTATGAAATCTCAAAGGTAAAGTAAGATGGAAGTCTAACTCCTATTCAGAAATCCAACATGTTTTGTTATTCTATAGATAAAATAACTAGTTAAGGAGCATACAAAGATTGTGTTGCACTCTCATTTTATGATACAATTGTATGAAGGATCAGGCAAGGCAGTTATAAAGTTACTAAAAGAGAAAATTACTGCTACCGGGAACAATCAGTCACAAAGGAAATGCAAAGAATATCACATGCCTTTAAAAAATCAAACCCCAGTACTAGACACAGCTACAGAACCTAATATTCTTATTAAAGACTGCAATTATGAATCTCAGAGGAGTTTCAATCACACATATATTATATTACTTTAAGAGGAAAAGGAGAAAAGATTAAGATATAAAATCCAAAAAGAAATAAAGAATATGCAAGTGTATAAACAATATAGTGGTACACATACCTTATAAACAGATGCACTATAGATCTAATTGTCATGTTCAAAAACGCTTTCTTAGAGGAATATCTATTTTATATAAATCCAAAGGACAAATGAGCAAATTTAAATGCAAAAATTCTACAAGAAAAAAATTTAAAAGAGCTCAATGAATCATCTGGGAGTTTCCTAGAGAAGGATAGCTAAAATTGAATATTTATGGTGCTACGAGAGGGAACCCAAGCAAGAGTTCAATTGGTTATTGTCTACGAGATGCATTAGGGGATATTTATGCACATGGGCCGGAGATTCACCAAGCTACAAATACAGAAGTAGAGGCAGTAGCTATCCTTCATGCACTCAGGTACTGTAAAACCTATCTCTTATTTGGGTGCAAACATATTCTATGCTATTGAAGAATGTCATTGAAGGAAGGTGGAGTACACCATGGGGAATTTTAGAGCATGTGGAGGAAATAAGGAAGCTGTTACGGGAGTGTAACACTATCATAATGCATATATATCGCAAAGGAAACAAATTGGCCGATCACTTAGCTAATTATGCTCTTGATGTAAGTCCTATGAAGTGTGATTCTTTTGCACAGTACAGGGAAAAAGATTGTGAATAAAGATAAACTTCAGTGTCCATACTTAAGGATAAGAGTTGCAAGAGATTGAAAGGGGAGGAGAAGGTGAACACAATGGAGGGGGAGATAACCATACATACCTGCTTTATTCAAATCATTAGGGAGGAGAACATGGTGGGTCTTGTTTATATTAACATTATGTTCTTTTTTGTAGGGAAAGCTACTGTATCCATGCCTTACCATTTGATACAATTTCATTGGGTGGTATAAGCACTTGATGCTCACTCCCACGAACGAGTATCGATAGTAGGCATAAGCGTGGAACCATGGAGTAAATAAAAAATACTTAGGCCTATCTATGCTCTCAATATCGGAGGGCATATGCTCAGAATACACAATCATGTCCAAACCACTATATTTCTGCCATTTTTTCCGTAAAGAAAAGAGGAACTCATATTTACTGCATCTCAGAGGAAAGCCACTGCGCAGTTCTTTGGCCACGCTACTGACTTTAGGAGCTACATTTGGAGGGCTCTCAGAAGGGCATATGCACTATATTATGTATGTATAGTTTTCTAGGATGTGATTCATGAGAATGATACACTGATATTATACTGGACATCGCTACATTATAGGAAGGTAAACTACATTATCATAAAGGAAACTCATTGTGCTATAGACCTAGACAACTCGAAGTTTCAAATGTAAGAGGTGCTTCACAGGATATTTACCAAATATGGGGAGTTAATAGAAGACATAAAATGATGCAATGGAATCTCAAGACGAGTTTCAACAACTCAACAAGGAATCACAAAAAACAATGCACGAATATCGTGTGAACGGAAGGATGTATTGTTTTCATTTGGTTTACTGCTCAAAGTTTGTGCTATGCTTTCAAGCCAAATAATGAAGATGTCAACAAATTATTCAAAGAGCTACAAGGATCTGCTCAACTCTTGCCAGAAGACGAATCAAATTTGGAACATTTGGCGCTCATGCGATTTATATCCATATGGCAAGTTTATATTCGGTTTCGTTTATACCGTTATAGGTTACAAGTTTCTACATTTCTTAGTTCAAATTGTAAGACCAATTTTGGGTATCACTCACTCAACATTGGTAATAGCAGATATGTAATCGCCAAGATAGGTGCTTTACTTTTACTTGTCAAAAAATGACAACCAAGCTATAGTAACTTACATATGTGCTCTTAGATTTCTGGTCCACAAACTCTTTGTTCGCCTTGACATGTGTCTTCTTCAGAAGCTCATGTGGATGAGCTGGTCTTCCTAGTTCTTTAGCCTAAAATTGAAAATCACATTAACCATATTAATACGTAATCACTAGCTTTGGAGATGTTATGACTTGGCTAAAGAAAAATGAATATACCAGTAGTCTTGCATGTTCTCGGTGAGTTATGGAGCCTCATGTATGTCGTGAGGGACCAGACCCTTCACTACCTTTCTCACATAGTCGATTCCTTGAGCATTGCCCGAACTTGGCTTTAAAAGTCTCAATCTCCCAGTGAGGCTTCCAGCTCTCCCAAATAGATACTGGAATATGTTTGTGCTTCTTCTCATAAAGTCTTTCTTCGGATAACATATGCTTATATCATTCTGCACATTTGCTCATAAACTTACCCTTTATGGCACCTTTAATTCCAGTGTCCCATTGAAATCGTTTTTGTTTGAGAAGATCAAATGAAAAATAACACAAGATATTGACAACTACAACAACTTACCTAGTGTAGTAAACCCTCAGCTCAAGAAAGATAAAGGGAACTTCAAATATTATCGATCTTATTTAAAAAAAAAAAAAATATATATATATATATATATATATATATATATANACATCATACAGAAATCATAATGATTACACACAATAGCGTTTGACTGCATCTAAATTAATTGGCTTTGGCCAGACTTCTCCATCCATCTCTGCGAGTATGAGGGCTCGCCCGGTTAGAACCCGGTGAACCATGTACGAACCTTGCCAGTTGGGAGAGAATTTCCCTTAAGCTTCATCTTGATGCGGAAAAATCTTTTTCAGTACCAACTGCCCTGGCGCGAATTGTCTTGGTTTGACTCTCTTGTTGAAAGCTCTGGTCATTCTATTCTGATAAAGCTGACCATGGCAAACTGCATTCAGTCTTTTTCCGTCTATAAGGGCTAATTGCTCGTAGCGACTTTTTACCCATTCTGCATCTTCAAGTTCTGCTTCCTGCATAATTCTCAGGGAGGGAATTTCTACCTCGGCTGGGATGACTGCCTCGGTACCGTAAACCAACATATAAGGTGTCGCCCCAGTCGATGTGCGGACAGTGGTACGGTATCCCAATAGAGCAAATGATAGCTTCTCCTGCCACTGCTTGTGTTTTTCTATCATTTTCCTTAGTATCTGTCACGACCCGGATTTCCCACCCTCGAGGGTCGTGATGGCACTACTAATAGGAGCTAGGCAAGCCAACTTAATTAACAAATTCATTAAACACATGTTCCTTTTTAACAATTAACAGCATTAAATAAAGGTGACAGAATTAAAATCATAAGCGGAAGACTTAAATGTAGATAGATGATCGATAATACAGAAGTTCCGACACATATATCTCTACCCCGGGACTAGAGTCACATACTCACGAACATCTAAGGAGTACTACATACAAAGTCTGAAAGAAACATAATCTGTTTATCTCGGGTACAATGAGATGACAGCCAAATGTAAAAATAGAAGGGAGACGCCGGGCCTGCGGACGCCTGCAAGCTACCTCGGGTCTCTCTGGACTGAAGGTTCGCCCCCGTGCTAATGCTGCTGCTGCTGCTCAATACCTGGACCTGTGCAAAAAATGCACAGAGTGTAGTATCAGCACAACCGACCCCATGTGCTGGTAAGTGCCTAGCCTAACCCCGGCGAAGTAGTGACGAGGCTAGACTGGACCCCACATAAACCTATGCAATTATAGATATACTGCGGAAATCGAAGTACAAGGCAACTAACAGTATGGGAGGGGAAACATGCTGTGGGGAGATAACAATATTAACAGTAAATCCCAAGTAATCAATCCAGGTGCAATTTATAATTTTCAACGATCAAGAAACTAATACCAACACTAAGCACATTTGTATCACTAACTGTTGCGGCGCGCAACCCGACCCTAATATATTTCAACACTGTTGCGGCGTGCAATCCGATCCACAATTATCACTGTTGCGACGTGCAACCCGATCCACAATTATCACTATTGCGGCGTGCAACTCGATCCATAATTATCACTGTTGCGGCGTGCAACCCGATCCATAATTATCATTGTTGCGGCGTGCAACCCGATCCACAATTATCACTGTTGCGGCGTGCAACCCGATCCACAATGTCTACCTCTCAACCTTGCCCAAGCAACAGTCACAAATAAAGGGCAGGGAGTGAACAAGTATTTGGAAGGAAATCCCAACAAGGGTGCACAAACAACCAATAATGACCATACAAGAGTAAATCGTTATTTTTCTTTTTCTTTCATTTTCATATCCTAGTTCTCATTAGCACTCGTGACAAGCTCCAAGGCATTTCTCATCTCATATACTCTCACCATTTATGTTTCAGACCGAATTAATGCTCCACGAAGTTCCACAATCACAATACCCTTTACAAGGTATTTACAACGCATAGAAGCCATCAATTAAGCATGGAAGGCATAACAATATCTAAACAGTCCACATACAAGGACTCACGGTCATGCTAGACACCGATGTATAGGAACTCGTCACCATGCCTATACATCGTACTCGATCATTTAGCAATTAGCAAAGAAGACTCGACTCCTATTCCCTCAAGTTAGGGTTAAACCAAACACTTACCTCAACTTCCACGGCCAATACAATCCTCCACAATCGCTTTCCCTCTCGAATTCGGCTCCAACTCAACCAAATCTATGCAATAAGGACTTCATGATATCAATATGTGCTAAACAAATCAAACCCAATGATTAACTATAGCTTTTTCATCAGTTTACCCCAAAAGGTCAAAAATTCCCCCAGGCCCACATGGTCAAAACCCGAGGTTCGAACCAAAACCCGATTACCCATTCCCCCATGAACTCAAATATGTAAGTTATTTTGGAATCGGACCTCGAATTGAGGTCCAAAACCCCCAATTTTAGAAAACCTAGGTTCTACCCTAAATTCCCAATTTCCCCATTAAAATCTTTGTTTTGAAGTTGAAATTATGTTTAAGGATGTTAAGGAGTTTAGAAAATCAGTTAGAAATCACTCACCAATCGTTTTGAAGAAGTAGAATCGTTTGGAAAATCGCCTCTTATGTTTTGGGTTTTGAAAAAGTGAAAGAATGACTGAAAATCCCGACTTTATATACTGTACTGAAGACCCGGCGCGGACCGCACAAAAATGCCCCGCGGCCGCGCCGAGGAAGAGGGGGGAAACCACTCTCTGAACCTACCCAGCGCGGACCGCACTGTTTTGGAGCGCGACCGCGCTGGAGGAATGAACCCAAATCCCACTCTCTGAATCTCCCAGTGCGGACCGCGCTGATTAGTCACGCGGCCGCGCTGGTCGACTTGAACCACTGGCCCTCTGAACCTAGCCACGCGGACCGCGCAAGAACGCACTGCGGCCGCCCGGCTTCCAGCGCGGACCGCACGGAAATGACCGCGGCCGCGCTGGGGGCCTGCAACACCTGAACCTGCAACCATCTGATATTGCTAGCCTAAGACCTCCCGGGACCTACTCAAACTCACCCGAGCCCTCGGGGCTCCAAAGCGAACATACGTATAAACTCAAAAACATCCTACGGACTCATCCGTGCGATCAAATCGCCCAAACAACATCATAATCATCAAATTAGGCCTCAAGACCCAAGATTTCCTTCTAATTTTCATAAACCATCAAGTTTAGAGTTTTTAGTCCAAAACACGTCAAACGACGTTCAAATTCAACCAAACTTTACAGAAAGTACTTAAGCCGTATATAAGACTTGTACCGGGCGTCGGAACCAAAATACGAGCCCGATACCACAGTCTTTTAATCAAATGTCATTTCAAATTTCCTTAATTATTTCCAGAAATCAATTTCACACAAAAATTCATTTCCCGGGCTTGGGACCTCGAAATTTGATTCCGGGCATACACCCAAGTCCCATATTTTTCTACGGATCCTCTGGGACCGTCAAATCACGGGTCCGGGTCCGTTTGCCCAAAACGTTGACCGAAGTCAAACTTAATCAATTAAATACCAAGATTTAACCATTTTTCTCTCAAATTTCATATTTAAACTTTTACGGCTACGCGCCCGGACTGCGCACACAACTCGAGGCAACCCCAAATGAGGTTTCCAGGGCCTCAGAAGTACAGAGGGAGTAGGAATAAAGGTGATGACCCTTTGGGTCGTCACATTTCCACCTCTAAAACAACCGTTCATCCTCAAACGGACAAAAGAAAGGAGTACCTGAGTCGGGGAAAAGATGGGGATAACGGCTCCGCATATCAGACTCGGACTCCCAGGTCGATGCCTCAGGAGGCTGACCTCTCCACTGAACACGAACAGAAGGAAAACTCTTGGATCTCAACTGACGAATCTGCTGGTCCAGAATAGCTACCGGCTCCTCCTCATAGGATAAGTCCTTGTCCAACTGGACAGTACTGAAATCTAACACGTGGGTATGATCGCCGTGATACCTCCGAAGCATGGATACATGGAAAACTGGATGCACGGCTGATAAGCTGGGCGGCAATGCAAGTGTATAAGCCACCTCTCCCACTCGTTCAAGAATCTCAAACGGGCCGACGAACCTAGGGCTAAGCTTGCCCTTCTTCCCAAATCTCATCACGCCCTTTACAGGCGACACTCGGAGCAATACCCTCTCACCAACCATGAAAGCTACATCTCGAACCTTACGGTCTGCATAACTCTTCTGCCTAGACTGAGTTGAACGAAGCCTTTCCTGAATGATCTTGACCTTGTCCAAGGCCTCCTGAACCAAATTCGTACCTATCAATCGAGCCTCTCCCGGCTCAAACCATCCAACCGGAGACCGACATCGCCTACCATATAAGGCCTCATAAGGAGCCATCTGGATGCTCGACTGGTAGCTGTTGTTGTAAGAAAACTCCGCCAAAGGCAAGAACTGATCCCACGAACCTCCAAAATCAATAACACAAGCTCGGAGCATATCTTCCAAAATCTGAATAGTCCGCTCGGACTGACCGTCCGTCTGGGGATGAAATGTTGTGCTCAAGTCTACCCTTGTGCCCAACTCTCGCTGAACTGCTCTCCAGAAGCGTGAGGTAAACTGCGTACCCCGATCCGAAATGATAGACACTGCACACCATGAAGGCGAACAATCTCCCGAATATAGATCTCAGCGAGCCTCTCAGAAGAATAGGAGACTGCCACATGAATGAAATGCGCTGACTTGGTCAGCCTATCAACAATAGCCCATATCGCATCAAACTTCTTCCGGGTCAACGGAAGTCCAGTAACAAGGTCCATAGTGATCCGCTCCCATTTCCACTCGGGAAGCTCAATCCTCTGATGTAAACCACCAGGCCTCTGATGCTCGTACTTAACCTGCTGACAATTCAAACAACGAGCCATATATGCTACGATATCCTTCTTCATCCTATGCCACCAATAATGCTGCCGCAAGTCCTGGTACATCTTCGCAGCGCCCGGGTGAATAGAGTACCTGGAGTTGTGGGCCTCCTCTAAAATCAACTCTCGAAGCCCATCCACATTGGACACACAAACTCGCCCCTGCAACCTCAAAACTCCATCCGCATCTAAGGTAACCTGCTTGGAACCTCCTCGCTGCACCGTGTCTCTAAGGATACCTAAATGGGGATCATCATATTGTCGATCACGGATACGCTCCAATAACGAAGAACGAGCAACCTTGCAAGCTAACACACGACTGGGCTCAGAAATATCCAGTCTCACGAACCGATTGGCTAAGGCCTGAACATCCAAAGCAAGCGGCCTCTCACTGACTGGAATATAAGCAAGACTGCCCATACTGGCTGACTTCCTACTCAGAGCGTCGGCCACCACATTGGCCTTCCCCGGATGATATAAAATAGTGACATTATAATCCTTCAACAACTCCAACCACCTCCTCTGCCTCAAATTCAACTCCTTCTGCCTGAACAAGTACTGAAGGCTCTTGTGGTCAGTGAACACCTCACATGCCACGCCATACAAATAGTGCCTCCAAATCTTCAAGGCGTGGACAATAGCTGCCAACTCTAAATCATGCACTGGATAGTTTTTCTCATTAATCTTCAGCTGCCTCGAAGCATAGGCTATAACCTTGCCATCCTGCATCAATACTGCACCAAGTCCAATACGGGAAGCATCACAATAGAAAGTATAAGGCCCAGATCCTGTGGGCAAGACCAACACCGGTGCCATAGTCAGGGCTGTCTTGAGCTTCTGAAAGCTCGCCTCACACTTCTCCGACCATCTGAACTGGGCACCCTTCTGGGTCAACCTGGTCATCGGGGCTGCAATAGATGAAAGCCCCTCCACAAACCGAAGGTAGTAGCCTGCTAACCCCAAGAAACTCCGAATCTCCGTCGCTGATGCTGGTCTAGGCCAGTTCTTGACTGCCTCTATCTTCTTCGGGTCCACCTGAATACCCTCAGCTGATACAACGTGACCCTGAAATGCTACTGAACTCAGCCAGAACTCACACTTGGAGAACTTGGCATATCACTGACTATCCCTCAGAGTTTGAAGAACCACTCTAAGGTGCTGCTCGTGCTCCTCCTGGCTGCAGGAGTATACCAAAATATCATCAATAAAGACTATCATGAACATTTCCAAATATGGCCTGAACACTCGGTTCATCAACTCCATGAATGCTGCTGGGGCATTGGTCAACCCAAACGACATGACCAAGAACTCGTAATGCCCGTACCGAGTACGGAAAGCTGTCTTAGGGACATCGGATGCCCTAATCCTCAACTGGTGGTAGCCAGATCTCAAGTCAATCTTGGAAAATACCCTGGCACTGAAGCTGGTCGAACAAATCATCAATCCTCGGCAGTGGATACTTATTCTTAATTGTTACCTTGTTCAACTGCTGGTAATCTATACACATCCGCATCGACCCATCCTTCTTCTTGACGAATAACACTGGCGGGCCCCAAGGCGAAATGCTGGGTCTAATGAAACCCTTATCTAACAGATCCTGCAATTGGTCCTTTAACTCCTTCAGCTCCGGCGGGGCCATACGATATGGCGGAATAGAAATGGGCTGGGTGCCTGGAGCCAAATCAATACAGAAATTGATATCTCTATCGGGTGGCATACCCGGCAGGTCCGAAGGAAAAACATCGGGAAACTCCCGGACAATAGGCACAGAATCTATGGGAGGGACCTCAGCACTGGAATCACGAACATAGGCCAAATAGGCTAGACACCCCTTCTCGACCATACGTCGAGCCTTCACGTACGATATGACACTACGGGTAGAATGACCTGGAGTCCCTCTCCACTCTAAGCGAGGCATACCCGGTAAGGCTAAAGTCACGGTCTTGGCATGGCAGTCCAAGATAGCGTGATAGGGTGATAACCAATCCATACCCAGAATGATATCAAAGTCAACCATATCTAAGAGCAACAAGTCTACACGGGTCTCAAGACCCCCAATCACTACAACACACGAACGATGGACTCGGTCGACCATGATAGAGTCACCCACCGGTATAGACACATATACCGGAATACCCAAGGCATCACTAGGCATGACCAAGCATGGTGCGAAATAAGATGAAACATATGAATATGTAGATCCTGGATCAAATAGTACTGAAGCATCTCGATTACAAACCAGAACCGTACCTGTGATCACCGCATCTGAGGCCTCTGCCTCGGGCCTAGCCTGGAGTGCATAGCAACGAGGCTGGGCCCCACCACCCTGAACTGTATCCCTAGGTCGATCTGCTGCTAGCTGACCTCCGCCCTGGCGGTCTGAGCTCTACCTCTATGGCATCTACCTCCACCTCTAGCTGGCTGTGGAGCATCCGGTNCTACGGACCCTCCGGGACCGTCAAATCACGGGTCCGGGTCCGTTTGCCCAAAACGTTGACCGAAGTCAAACTTAATCAATTAAATACCAAGATTTAACAATTTTTCTCACAAATTTCATATTTAAACTTTTCCGGCTACGCGCCCGAACTGCGCGCACAACTCGAGGCAACCCCAAATGAGGTTTCTAGGGCCTCAGAAGTACAGAGGGAGTAGGAATACAGGTGATGACCCTTTGGGTCGTCACACTTCATGACATTTGTACATTGGCAGAAAGGGAAACTAACTAGCACAATATTAAGGTATTAGGTTTTCTATTTTCCATCCTTTTATCTTGCATTACTGATGTGTAGGTATTTATAGCAGCATAAAAACAGTAAAACTAAGAAGTCTTTGAACGTTATAAAAGTTGTTATATATAAGGATTATGATTGTTTTTCATTGCAACAACAACAAGATATTGCAACGAGAGGAATTCTAGTATCATAAAATTCTAATAAATGTATCACATATATACTCGGCAGAAGGATATTCTGAAGAAAAAATCACCAACATGACGAAACTAGAAGGACTTAACCGTAATTACAAGGTTACTCAAAGATGTAAGAGGTGGATAACAATCTACTTCCGACAGAATTAATAGCAGTAGATAAAATAATTAGGAGTTCATTCACGATATCATGATTTCTCCCACATTTTAGGTCGGACTACTGAATTTATCTGTTAGAAACTAACAAAGTAAAGAACTGCATTCTCCTAAGCCAACCAAAGCATACTTCTAATGCATTTGTTTATTAGTTCATCATAATATCCCATATCTCCTATATATCTCAATATTGATGACTAACCAGATTTTGTTTGGCTACCCACCCTAGTATTAATCAATTCAGAAGCCCCGAACCAGTAGCGCACAGAACAGATGAAACATAAGATTGATACAACAGAAATTTTAAATATACAAAGTCCGTTATTAAAATAATAATTAGTACTATAACTTTACCGTAAACTCTTCCCAATAGAAATCTTTTGTATCTAGTGTAGCAGACTTCCAATTATGTTCTTCATGATCCAGTTTTTCCTTGAAGAGTTTTGTGACAGACCGAGCGACTTGATTGCTCGGCTCGAGACTTGAGTAAATAAGAAACGAATTTTTTTATTACTCCATTCCATTTAAAGCTTTCATATTCTTTCAAAAAGCATTTGAAAAATAACGTGAATTTCTTAGACGGTGCTTAATAATCATCAAGAGGGACATTCTTCTGTCCATCTTCTTACTAGAACAACCAATTTATATTTTTTGTGTAAAGTGTAAGTAATATCTTTATTTTACACAATTACTACAGTAAATGAGTTGTTGTCTCCTAACTAGAGTTAATATGAATGAATTAAGATTTTGGTATGCAACGAAGACCACATTAATGCATTCATATAGGCATATCAGATATATTCTTCCAAGAGTTTTCCTAATAAGACCAAGTCTTACTTCATATAAAATAAAATAAAAAGCTTTCCTCTATAAGATGATTCCATGAACATATTCATCTAGAGTCATTGTCTAGTCATATTGAAAAAGATAAGAACTTTCCTGCTTTCTCTAGTTTTTTGGATAAGAGCAGCCTGCTATTAAAGTATAAAATCAAATGACATGTTCATTTGAAGTTCTTATCCTACGTATCATATAAAAAAGATAAAACAAGATTTCGCTAACTGGATTGCTGTAACAAATTGTGCCTCAACATATCGTCCCAATAGTCTAAATATGTATCTATCTTTCTAGATGCTAAACAATCAGGTATGACTTCGCAAAGATGCACGATACATATCAGATAAGTACGAAGCGCAAATAAATAAGAAAAATACGAATAGATGACACTTATACTCTTACCCTCCAAGGGCGATTGTAATTGGGATACGGTTACCACCAATTATGTTTGACGAACTTGTTGATCGAATTTCATCTCCAGGTGTACCAAGATCATAAGATGAAGATGGTAAGGATCTGTTTATAGTTGCATCTGAATGTGGCGTTTCTATAACTGGAGGTTCAGGTGATAACGGTGACTAATTAGATGTGGGACTCAACATCTGGGAGATCTCAGTGAGTTTGCATTCCTGTTTTCAGCATATCTACGTGCTCCACCTCCCCTAGGTACCATAGCTGCAATTCTAAAGTCATATGTAGATGAACAAATAACATAATTAATGAATTATGATCAAATCTAATTAGATACAGTACTAAGTAGTTAACTGATATATTGTTCCAAGATAAATTAACTGATACATTACTCCAAGAACAGAATGCTCTGGAAAAAAAAGGCATACAAGTATTAGTCTAGACATGGCAGATTAAAAAGACAAACATTTTGAAAAGGAACAAATTTACTTTAAAGTATTTTTACTGCACTTGCAAAATACAACCACTACTCCTCACAAAATAAGAGTGCGGGTAACTGGTCAAAGAAGCAAGCGAAAGAACTATTAAATACAAATACTAAAGTTTAAAAAAATAACAAGAACCCATAAAACCGGAAATCCAGGAACTTGTTTCTCAAGAAATCTAAAATCAAATAGTAATAAAACTAAATTATATACTATGTTTCATTCATGCAGACTCTATAGTTGAAGAGATTGAAGCACTTTGACTCTATTCACTGTCATTTTCATCATATGGCTCTTCATCCTCATATCCTCATCTTCATCCGATCCAATTCAACATGAAGCTCTACTTCATCATCTAAATCATCATCCTCGTCTTATGTTTATGAATTCACCATTAGTATCATTCAAGAAAACAGTTTCATTGTCAGGTACTACAATAAATGTTAAACCATCTCCCTCAGGTTGGAACAACTCACATCTTTTGTTGGAGTTGACTGTTTTAAGCACACAATTTCTGACCTGCACCATTTTTAAGAGTTGTTTTTAGTATTTCGTAGTATTTTTAGTATCTATTTGATTTTATAGAATTTTAGTATATTTTATTTTATCTTCAATTTTATTTTTTAGACACAAAAATGAAAATACAAAAATAGTTCATTACATATTTTCTTATTTCATTTACTTAAGGCCATTAGTATTTTATAGTAATATTTTGATTTATCTGCGATTTTAATTTATTTCTTTTTCTATACCCTTACTTGAAAAAACAAAAAAATAATTTCATATTATTATATAGTTTACCTTAATTAATTAGAATTGATTTATATTTAATAGTATTTTGAATTGTTTTAAAGAAAAAGGATTAAGTCACTTAGTTGTTGGACTTTAAGAGTTGAAATTCAAAATTTGGAGCCCAATTTCAAATTTCCTAAGCCCAATTTCCTAAATCCAAACCCAATCCCTTAACCCTAAGCCCCTTCTCCCTGCCTAAATATAAATACGCACTCGCAATAAAAGAGGGCGAGTCAGCCGCACCTCAAAAGAAGAAAAAAGGGGAAAAAACTCATAACCTAGAAAATCGGCAGACCCTCAAGCAAAATGAGAGCAGCCGCCACCCTCAACAAACTCCAGCGGCAGCCGTGACATATAATAGTCTCAAGAATTGTTTGTAGATTTTTTCCTTCTTTACCCATTTGGTTTGGAGTTGAGTATTCTGGATTTCACATTCTAGCTGCCTGGATTTCATTCATAGGAGACGCACTTCCTAGTTTGAGTCATTGAAGTTTCACCCCTAGGAGATGCACTTCTTAGTCTGGGTCTTTCAGGATACACCTGTAGGAGACGCACTTCCTAAATTGAGAGTTCATCCGTAGGAGACGCACTTCCTGGTTTGAGTCATTGAAGTTTCACCCCTAAGATATGCACTTCCTAGTTTGAGTCATTTAAGTTCGGCCCTAGGAGATACACTTCCTAGTCTAGTTCATTGAAGTTTTACCTGTAGGAGACGCACTTCCTAATCAAGGTCTTTTAAGTTATTCTTTTAGGAGACGCACTTCCTAAATTGAGAGTTCATTCGTAGAAGACGCACTTTGTGACGACCCAAAGGGTCATCACTTGTTTCCTTGCTCACTCTATACTTCTGAGGCCGTGGAAACCTCATTTGGGTTGCCTCGAGTTGTGTGCGCAGTCCGGGCGCGTAGACGGAAAGTTTAAATATGAAATTTGTGAGAAAAATTGTTAAATCTTGTTATTAAAATTGATTAAGTTTGACTTCGGTCAACGTTTTGGGGAAACGGACCCGGACCCGTGATTTGACGGTCCCGGAGGGTCCGTAGGAAAATATGAGACTTGGGTGTATACCCGGAATCAAATTCCGAGGTCCCAAGTCCGAGAAATAAATTTTTATGTGAAATTGTTTTCTGAAATTAATTAAGAAAATTGGAAAGTGAAATTTGATTAAAAGACGGTAGTATCGGGCTCGTATTTTATTTCTGACGCCCGGTACAAGTCTTATATATTATTTAAGCGCTTTCTGTAAAGTTTGGTGGAATTCGGACGTCGTTAGACATGTTTTGAACTAAAAACTCTAAACTTGATGTTTTATGAAACTTGGAAGGAAATCATGGGTCTTGAGGCCTAATTCGATGGTTATGATGTTGTTTGGGCGATTTGATCGCACGGATGAGTCCGTAGGATATTTTTGAGTTTATATGTATGTTCGGTTTGGAGCCCCGAGGGCTCGAGTGAGTTTTGAGTAGGTCCCGGGAGGTCTTAGATTTAGAAAATATCAGATGTTGCAGGTTCAGGGAATTGTAGGCTCCAGCGCGCCCGCAGTCGCCTTAGCGCGGTCCGCGGTGTGTTGCGCGGCCGCGGTCGCCTTAGCGCGGTCCGCGGTCGTTCATGCGCGGTCCGCGTGGCTAAGTTCAGAGAGCCAGTATTTCCAGGTTAACCAGCGCGGCCGCGTCCCAAATCAGTGCGGTCCGCGCTGGAAGATTCAGAGAGTGGGGGTTTGGTCCATTCCTTCAGCACGGCCGCGTTCCAAATCAGTGCGGTTGGCGCTAGGTGGGTTCAGAGAGTTGTGACTTTCCAGCTCCTCAGCGCGGCCGCGGTGCACTTTTGCGCGGTCCGCGCTGAGTCTTCGGAAAGGGTATATAAGGTCGGGATTTTCAGTTATTTTTCACTTTTTCAAAACCCAAAACACAATAGGCGATTTTCCAAACGATTCTTCTTCTCCAAAACGATTGGTAAGTGATTTCTAACTCATTTTCTTTACTACTTAACATCTTTAAACATAATTTCAACTTCATAACAAAGATTTTAATGGGGAAATTTGGGAATTTTGGGTAGAACCTAGGTTTTCTAAAATTGGGGGTTTTGGACCTCAATTCGAGGTCCGATTCCAAAATAACTTATATATTTGAGTTCATGGGAGAATGGGTAATCGGGTTTTGGTTCGAACCTTGGGTTTGACCATGTGGGCCCGGGGGCATTTTTGACCTTTTTGGGAAAAATGATGATAAAGCTATAATTAGACATTGAGTTTGATTTGTTTAGCACATATTGATAACGTGAAGTCATTATTGCATAGATTTGGTCGAGTTAGAGCTGAATTCGAGAGGGAAGGAGGTTATTGAGGATTGAATTGACTGTGGAAGTTTGAGGTAAGTGTAGGCATGGTGACGAGTTCCTATATATTGGTGCCTAGCATGACCGTGAGTCCTTACTTGTGGATAATTTGGTTAATGTCATGCCTTCCATGTTTAATTGATGGCTTCTATGTGTTGTAAAGGCCTGGTGAAGGTAATTGTGATCGTGGAACTTCGTGGAGCATTGGCTCGGGTTGAAATACAAACTTATGAGAGTATATGAGATAAGAAACTCTTGGAGCTTTGGCTCGAGTGATAATGTGAACTAGGATATGAAAATGAAAGAAAGAGAAGAGTAATGATTTACCCCTTGTAGGGTTGTTATTGGTTGTTTGTGTACCCTTGTTGGGATTTCCTTCCAAATACTTGTTTACTCCCTTGCCCTTTATCTGTGATTGTTGCTTGGGTGAGGTTGAGAGGTAAATAATATAGATCGGGTTGCACGCCGCAACAATGCTAAATGATATTTGAGGATCGGGTTGCACGCCGCAACAATGCTAAATGCTATTTGAGGATCGGGTTGCGCGCCGCAACATTAGTAAATGATATGGATCGGGTTGCACGCCGCAATAATGATATTTGTGGACCGGGTTGCACGCCGCAACAGTGTTGAAATATATAGGGTCGGGTTGCGCGCCGCAACAGTTATTGATGCAAATGAGTTTATTATTGGTATTAGTTTCTTGTTCGCTGTCAATTATAAGTTGCCTTAGATTGTTACTTTGGATTTACTGTTAATACTGTTATCTCCCCACAGCATGTTTCCCCTCCCATATTGTTAGTTGCATTGTATATTCGATTTCCGCTGTATATTTATATCTGCACAGGTTAATGTGGTGTCCAGTCTAGCCTCGTCACTACTTCGCCGGGGTTAGGCTAGACATTTATCAGCACATGGGATCGGTTGTGCTGATGCTACACTCTGTGCATTTTTGCACAGGTCCAGGTATTGAGCAGCAGCAGCAGCATTAGCGCGGGGGCAGACCTTCAGTCCAGAGAGACCCGAGGTAGCTTGCAGGCGTCCGCAGGCCCGGCGTCTCCCTTCTATCCTTACATTTGACTGTTATCTCATTGTACCCGAGATAAACAGATTATATTTCTTTTAGACTTTGTATTTAGTACTTCTTAGATGTTCGTGAGTATGTGACTCCAGTCCCGGGGTAGAGATATATGTTGGAAATTTCTGTATTTTATTCAGCTATCTAAACTTAAGTCTTCCGCTTACGATTTTAATTACGTCGCCTTTATTTAATGCTGTTAATTGTTGAAAAGGAACGTGTGTTTAACCAAAATGTTAGTTAAGTTGGCTTGCCTAGCTCCTATTAGTAGGCGCCATCACGACCCCCGAGGGTGGAAAAATCCGGGTCGTGACACACTTCCTAGTCTTGGTCATTTAAATTTACCCCTAGGAGACGCACTTCCTAGTTTGAGTCATTTAGGTTCGGCCCTAGGAGACGCACTTCCTAGTCTGGTTCATTGAAGTTTTACCTGTAGGAGACACACTTCCTAATCAAGGTCTTTCAAGTTATTCTTTTAGGAGACGCACTTCCTAAATTGAGAGTTCATTCATAAGAGACGCACTTCCTAGTTTTAGTAACTGAAGTTTTCACCTCTAGGAGACGCACTTCCTAGTCTTGGTCATTTAAATTCACCCCTAGGAGATACACTTCCTAGTTTGGTTCATTCAGGTTTTATTTTAGCAGACACATTTGCTAGTCAAAGTTTTTTGGTTTTACTCGTAGGAGACGCACATCCTAATCTAGTCTTTAGTTTACTCTCATCATTGCATCAGTAGTTTAAGTGGTTTACAATATTGCTAACAACTCACAAATCTTCCTAGTGCAAACTGGGGCAGAAAATTTTGTTTGTTTCAGAGAAATCCTCCGTAAGGAAAGGCAGGCACCAAACAGGTTTCACCGTAAATTTTCAGGACCCTCCTGAAAAATGGGACCTAGTTTAAAATTTAAAATAGTCATGAGTAGTAAAATCTAGTGTAAATGTACCCCAAGGAATATAAGATGGTTTTAAAGTTTGCATGTTGGAGATAGGATTCAATTAGGAATTTTCAGGACCCTCCTGAATAATGGGACCTAGCTTTAAGATTGCTGTTAGATAACAAGATGTAGTAGAAATAATACCTTTAGAAGATATAACTTAGATTAAAAATTATCGTTTAATTAAGAGTTGTCAGGACCCTCCTGAATAATGGGACCTAGCTTTAAAATTTCCATTCGATAGCAAAATTTAGCGTAAGTTCTGTTGTAGGGTAGTATAATTCAGCCGTAAAGAATTGTCACTCTTAAGATAAAACTTGACTTTTGATTTTCAGGACCCTCCTAGATAATGGGGAGTAGTTTTAAGACCTTCTTAGATAACCATATTTAGTGGAAGTCATACCTTTATAAAACATAATTCAACTTTTAAACTGTCATTTAACTAAGAGTTGTCGGGACCCCCCCGGATAATGGGATCTAGCTTTCAAATTCTTAGAATATTTGGTAACATGATTTAGTTTGACACTCACATATGTGCCCAGCTACCAAACTGGGGCAGAAAATTTCTTTGTTTTGTCTATTTTGTTGAAATCAGGTACTCACTTGGACAACTGGGAGAAGCAATTCAAGTTCAGCAATCAGGCGCCCACCTAGAGAGCACGAGAATACAGTTCAAGTTCAGCAATCAGGCGCCCACCTGGAGAGCACGGGAATACAATTCAAGTTCAGCAATCAGGCGCCCACCTGGAGAGCAAGGGAATACAATTCAAGTTCAGCAATCAGGCGCCTACCTGGAGAGCACGTCAATACAATTCAAGTTCAGCAGTCAGTCGCGCACCTGGAGAGCACGGGAATACAATTCAAGTTCAGCAGTCAGAAGCCCACCTGGAGAGCACGGGAATACAATTCAAGTTCAGCAGTCAGGAGCCCACCCGGAGAGCACGGGAATACAGTTCAAGTTCAGCAGTCAGGCGTCCACCTGGAGAAAGGGAAAGCATCTCAAAATACAGTTCAAATTCAGCAATCAGGCGTCCACATCTCAAAGTACAGTTCAAGTTCAGCAGTCAGGCGTCCACTTGGAGAAAGAGAAAGCATCTCAGATTACAATTCAAGTCAGCAACAAAAGAAGCTCATGGCAAAAATGCGAGTCAACAGTCTGAGGTGATCAATAGAAGTTAGTCACAATAAAGAAAAAAGGAGAAGGGCAAGAAGTTAATCCAAATGCAGAAGTTGATGGAAGATGTGGGCTGCTTAAGACATGACTGAAGTCACAAGCATGGTGTGGTGTCCGGGTTTGGTCCGAAAAGCTGAGGAATAATGAATTAGCACCTGCAACTAGCAAGCGTCAAGGTTCAAATTCAAAGTCTGCATGAAGAACCATTCAAGACTCGAGATCAAGCTTCAGAAGACTTATAGATAGGAATCTTGTAACTCATAGTTGACAGGCTTAGCTAGTCTTTTCATTTCTTTTGATTTGGATGTAATAACAGGACCGCGGACCGGAACCTCGGCGGAACGGAACCTCGACCGGCTCTTCACCTCGGCATACTCCATCGTCTCATTCACTTCTGAACTACACTGACCTGATTCCTTTACAGCCAAGGATATGTAGGCAACCTCGGAAGCAAGGTTCGGTCAAATCTTTCAAAAAATGCTTCCCACGGAGTATTCAAACGGGCAAAAATCGCTCGTATCCACTCACTTTATCTTTGCACGAAAATCCTTCGGGTTTCCGAGCAAAAAGGGGCAGCTGTGAGCATGTGATTTTTGCCCTACATGAAAATAACTCCTAAAAAATAGACCAAAAGTAATGTTTATTAATTTTAGGAATTTTTCTTTGTTTATTTGCATTTCATGCATTTTTAAATAATAGAAAAATCCTAAAAAATTTCATTTTTACATATTTATCTTTTAGTCTTTAAAATTAGCATTTTTCTTTAGTTTTAAGTTAATTAGTTTTTTTAATGTTAAAAAATAAATAAAGAATTTTAATTTTTGTAAAGATAGATTGATTTAGGATTTTAATTAATTAAAGAAAAGAAAGAAAACAAAAGAAAAGACTGTTTTTTGATATTGGGCCACTCCAAAAAGTAAAAATAATGGCCCAAATATGATTCTTTTACCCAATTGTCGCACAAACCAAGCCCATTCCCCTACCCAATAAAAGAAAACCTAGGAGCTATATACACAAAAAGATAACGCCTGATATAGAAAAAGAAGAACGGATCAGCCGCAACAGTGCAAAAATCCCACCCCCCATCGTTTGGATCTCCCTCTTCAGAGAAAGAAGCAAAATTCCATGTCCTCTTCTTAATAAAAAATAACAGACCCAAGCTATACATCTGATCAGCCGCAGAATCACAAAATACACGACCACCCCCTTTTGATTTTCTTGGAGAGAGCACAAAACAAAAGAGACCTTCAGTCTTTTGAACTTTGGTCTCCAGCCATCTTCCACCCCAAGATCACGGCAAGCATGGACGAAAATCTGGGCGGAAGATTCAGGCCAATTTTTGGACAGAACTAGAAAAAAACGAGGCCCTGAGTTTAGCTTTTGATTTCTTCGTCTTCTTCAGTTTTGTTGGTCTGATTGTGATCTCGGATTCAAATTCAAAATATAGAACATAAACATTTTCAGCTTCTTCTTTGAGTTCTAATTTTAAAAGATGAGATTATTTGAGGCCGGAAGCTGAGTGAAGGTTGATTCCGGTTCGAGTTCCCGTCGCCGGTTCGAGGCTCGCATCAGTAGCCCGTCTCGCATGTTTGGAATTCTTCTTTCATTGTATACGTTGACAATTTGCAGCAGTAGAGGTCCGTCCTTCCCTTCTTTTATTTACTTGCTGTTAGTGTTATAAATCTCAGCATTGGAAGAGCTAATTTGGGATGATTTTGAATTATATGGTTATAATGAGGTGTTGTTTTCTTGTGTTAGAACCTTGAGATACTGGTGTTAATATTAAAGTTGGTTTGGGTTTTGTTGAGATTATTCTTGAAATATTGAAGCTGATCAGTTACGCAACCAAATCAAATCGGATTTGAATCAGATCTAAGTCGTAACGTAATGCTGAAGCAATGAGAAATACTGAAACTAACAAACTCACCATTTTCAAATATGAGAACTTTCTGCACTGTTGAACGCTATCCATGTTCTAGGACCCAATGTTTGGACTTCTGCCTCCAATCTGTCGTTCTTTTTACAGAATTGGTGTTGGAAAATTCAATTTATCTCATCTGAGATTACATGATAGGCAGAATTTAATTTGCTTGCCGAAGTGATCGGTTTATTGTTGATTCCCCCTTTTCCCAGTTGCCGATATCTATCGTGTATGCTGTAGTAAGATTGGGCGTGCCTGTGTGGTTAGTTAATGTAACGTTCGTGTAAAATTCCTATGTATGTTAATATTTAATTTGTAATCCTCCAGCATTCTGTATAGTGTGCAATATTTGCAATATCATGAAGTTATAATGTTAAATCTAGTGACCTATCACTATATTTTTGTGGTGTAACTTAACAAAAGTCACATAGTACTTGAGTAAAAAGCTGAAGAGAGATAGTGAATGGGAAATTATAGAGAAATGGTCAAAAAACATGTATATAAATGGAGTGTAGATGATTCTGAAATTTGGAATAATAATTTGGAATTATGTTGTTACAAAAATTAATTTTGATTTAATCCTTAGAATTCGAGGCGTGCCACCTAGTGGAATTTGATGGCCCTCGCAAACTTAAAAACGCGTAGTTGCTTTAGGCGCGTCATTTTAATAATTTACCTTCCTAAACTCGGGTGCACATTTATGTAACCCAAATCCAAATCTCAACGTAATATAAAATGTGTTATGGACTGCGGGTACATTTATGTGACGTGGTTCAGAACATATTTTAAATGACGTTGCAATCTTCTTTTAATTAATTAAACAAAAGCGGTTAAAAAGTTAAAGTTGCACATAGGTTTAAAATGTATTAAAATTAAATTATAGGCTAATTATAACAGTTGAGCGACCGTGCTAGAACCACAGAACTCGGGTTAACAGAATTCTTTACCCGAATTTCTGGTTCGCGGACTGTAATACAAAGTCAACCTTTTCCTCGATTTGGGATTTGAACCGGTGATTTGGGACACCATAAATCTCCCAAGTGGCGAATCTGAATTTTCAATAAACAAAGAATCCCGTTTCGATTATCCTTTAATTGGAAAAACTCCCTTTATTATACCCTTACGGGGTGTAGTAAAAAAGGAGGTGTGACAATGGGGAGGTATTTGTCTCTAAAATATGAAACATTGGATTATACAAATTAGCAGTCTGTTAATCTTGATGCAGTTGGTTGAGTGATCACTACATTTCTCTTTCTAATACTAATGTCTTGGTGCACTGTGATCAAAATTTGATTATTTTACAAATCATTAAGAATGATCCAAAATATTGGAAAGTCAGTGAATTTATTAATTCAATGCTAATTAGTTCCTTTTATGCATGCACCGCTGTTGTTAGATGCTCTAGAAGAACTGTGGTTTCTAGTGTGAAATTTAAAGTCGTTGACAATATAACCAGTCCATGGTTGCGCTATTCGACACGGACCTTCTGCATCGGCCTTGATGGACTGATTATTTATGTGGACTCGTGCCTATAAAAGAAAAATAATTAGAGTTTCTCATAAGTGAGGTAAGTATAAGTGGGAGGATATTGTACAAGTACACATCTTTTAAACCATGATGCAGAATCTTTATCAAGTTTCCTATCCACTTCTCCATAATTGGTGGGAAATTTTGACGAAGGGAGTCAATAAAAATCCTTTGAATCACATCCAAGAAAATTATATATTAAGTGTTTTTGATGATTTTGCTAATCTATAAATGAAAACAAAAGCTTGAAGTCTTGCTCAATGTATGGGTCTACTTCTACGCAATTTAATAAAATATAAATATGAGCTGCATCAAGTTCTTCTTTAGTCATATATCTTGGTTTACATCTCCCAAATGCTTTACTTGGATAGGTAAATATAGAATGATTTTGCGTTGGTGGTGGTAGTTGAGGTGAGTGAGTGTGTGGTTATGGTTAAAGATAATGGTGGTGGGTGGTGGTAAGCGGTGGCGGCTATGGTTGAGAATGGTGATCGTGGTGGTGGTAGGTTATAATGGTAGGCAGTGGCGGTAGTTAGTAATGAATGTGGATGATAGCGTCTTAGTGAAATTAAGTCTTTGTTATAGATCTTAATCATAAAAACCTATAAAGTGATTGTGAAGTAAAAAAATACACTTAATAATTAAGATCTAAATGATTAAGATTCAGACCTCCATTAAGTGCAAACAAATGAGGCC
Organism: Nicotiana attenuata; assembly: GCF_001879085.1. NCBI lineage: Eukaryota > Viridiplantae > Streptophyta > Magnoliopsida > Solanales > Solanaceae > Nicotiana > Nicotiana attenuata. The sequence continues at coordinate 58,382 of NW_017671551.1, read as the reverse complement.
TAAGTCATCTTGGAAATTAACAAGTCCAAGCATATTGGACTTGGTAGTTAGTGTTGGATATAAGGGCTAATATCTGATAATTAATATATATTGAACTTATGATTGAGCATATGAGTAATGCGTTAATGTTTGATGGGTAGTGGGGTAGGGCTAAATATAAGATTACAAGATTTTCGTATTTTGAATGTTCAAAATTTAAAGTTCTAAATCCGAAATCCAATCTATTCAAAAATCCAAATTAAATACTTATTCGGATTGGATTTCGGTTCGGATTTTGCCTTTATCCAAATAATGCACACCCCTAATCCTCATCGTCATCTTCATCGTATCATTATATTCCACGTAGTCTTTTTAGTAAAATTATTTGTTTTCTTTCTGAGCAGGGACTGGGTATGTTATGGTATGAGGCCCGACGCTTAGTATTTTTGGGCACTGGTGCTATTAGCTTTTGGTAAAGTTGGCGGAGATATTTCTTTGAAAGCATTTATTGTTGACAAACTTAGGAATAACATAGGGGTATCTTAGCTCGAACACCTTTCATAAGCAAATCCAAAACTAGCTAGATAGTTTCCTGGGCTGCACGTATACGATTACGGAAATCTTTAAATGGTCCACATTGTGAAGAGGACCACAAAAAAATAAGGATAGAAATACAACGAATACTTAGCTGGAGATGTAGCTGGATTATAAGTGTATTTTTGGCTGCATTCGTCTCAACTCAAGAGTGGAGTGCCTTACAAAGATATGTACATTTGCAATGGTGGGGTTGTTATATTCTTGTTGGGTTTCCCATTTTATGAACGCAAGGAACCATCAGGGAACTCCTTTCGTTATGTCTTTGAGATTGTTAAAGTGGCAATATCAAAGATGCATCTGAATTACCCAGTCTCTAATCACCAGTTGTTCAAGAATGACACTACCGACACTTAGATTCTTCCTCGCATTACATTCTTCAGGTGCATTATAATGTAATATGTACCTAAACTTAACTCCCCATTGACTAGTTGGTACAGATATAATAGTACATCTTTAATTTTTGTATAACCATATGATATCCGACATCTATTGACTCAAATGTATTTGAATCATTCGTCTTATAACATATAATTTTTTCGTGTGCTGATGGTTAGACAAGGCAGTCATATTGGAGGTGTCGCCCCCTTCACGTTCAGCATCAACCGAGCAAGAAAACGTGGTGGGCAGACGACTTTTTGAGGTAGCAAAAGTGAGGGAAGTGAAACACTTGCTAAACATGCTCCTATTGTGGTCAACATTTCTTGTTTACAGTCTTGTAGGTGCTACAGGGAGAACCTTCTTTTTTGAACAAGCTAAATATATGGATGACTGTCTCGGAAATTGCTCACTAATAATTTTTGTCATTGCCATGACATTCACACGTTCAACTGTATTCAGGATATGTCCGCTGCACCACAATTAAAGTCATGTGTGGCGTCTTTTGATCAACAGAGTTAGCCTTAAGAATGTTCTGTTCCGTAATATGCTGTGTAACTGCTTGGAGGGTTGAATATCACAAGCTTCATCATGTGGGGATACACCCCATTTGTATTTTCTGGCTAATTCCTCAATTCATCTTGTTTGAGGTTATGGAGGGATTGAATGCCATTGAACTCCAAGATTTCTTTGAATCTCAAGTTTCTGAGTCAATGAATCAGTATGGACCATAATTAAACAAAATTCGTCTTATGCATTAGCCAATTCTTGAATGTCATATGCATCTTCATTTTCAGATCATTGTTTAAGAAAGACGTAGATAAGAGCCGTTTAAACAAGTATTATGTAATATTAATAGTTCCTACCTTTCTCAATTTTTGCTTATTCTGTTTGCTGATCAGGAACTAGTATGATAATTATGAGCCTCATTATATCGAAGTGTTGAGGACATTGCTCAAAGATTATAGGAGGACATATTAAAGAAGTGATGAGAAATTAGGACAACACAAGCTAGACTTTTATATGAGCTAGCTAAGAATGTATAAAAGTTTAGCTTGTGTTGTTTTAATTTGTCATCACTTCTTTAATATGTCCTCCCATAATTCTTGAGCAATGTCCTCCAACACTTCGGTATCATGAGGCTCATGATTATCATACTAGTTCTTGATAAACAAACAGCTTAAGCAAAAATTGAGGGAGGTATGAACTATTAATATTGCATAATACTTGTCTAAACAACCCTTATTTACGTCTTCTTTAAACAAGGATCTGAAACTGAAGATGCATATGACATTCAAGAATAGTCCAATGGCTTAGACGAGTTCGTTTAATTGTGGTCCATACTGATTCATTGACTTAGAAACCTGAGATTCAAAGAAATCTTGGAGTCTTGTGGCAGCCAATCCGTCCATACCTCATTCAAGATGAATTGAGGAGTTAGCCAGAAAATAGTAATGGGGATATCCCACATGATGAAGCTTATGATCTTAAACTCTCCAAGCAGTTACACAACATATTACGGAACAGAACATTCTTAAGGCTAACTCTGTTGATCAAAAGACGCCACACATGGCTTTTATTGTGGTGGAGCGGACATATCCTGAATACAGTTGAACGTGTGAATGTCATGGCAATGACAAAAATTATTAGTGAGCAATTTCCGAGACAGTCATCCATATATTTAGCTTGTTCAAAAAAGAAGGTTCTCCCTGTAGCACCTACAAGACTGTAAACAAGAAATGTTGACCACAATAGGAGCATGTTTAACAAGTGTTTCACTTCTCTCACTTTTGCTACCTCAAAAAGTCGTCTGCCCACCACGTTTTCTTGCTCGGTTGATGCTAAACGTGAAGGGGGCGACGCCTCCAATATGGCTTGCTTGTCTAACCATCTACGCAAAAAAAATAATATGTTATAAGATGGATGATTCACATACGTTTGAGTCAGTGCATGTCGGATATCATATGGTTATACAAAAATTAAGGACGTACTACTGTATCTGTACCAACTAGTCAGTGGGGAGTTAAGTTTAGGTACGTATTACATTATAATGTATCTGAGGAATGTAATGCGAGGAAGAATCTATGTATTGGTAGTGTCATTCTTGAACAACTGATGATTAGAGATGCCTCTTTGATATTGCCGCTTTAACTATCTTAAAGACATAACGAAGGGAGCTCCTTGATAGTTCCTTGCGTTCATTAAATGGGAAGCCCATCCAGAATATAGCAATCCTCCCACCATTACAAATGTACATATCTTCGTAAGCCACTCCCACTCTTAATTTGAGAGGAATGCAGCAAAAAATATACCTATAATCTAGCTGCATCTCCAATTAAGTCTTCGTCGTATTTCTATACTTATTTTTTTGTGGTCCTTTTCACGAAGTGGTTCACTTAAAGATTTCCATAATAGTATACGTGCAACCCAGGAAACTATCCGGCTAGCTTTTGAATTTGCTTCTGAAAGCTGTTCGCTCTTAGATTCCTTCATGTTTTTCCGAAGTTGGTCAAGTGCATTTGATACTGGGACTTCCATTGCTAAACTTTTTCTTAAAATGGAGCATGGAGAGCTAAATAGTGCACACGTCTCTCTTAAAATTTGAGAAACTTCATACCTGGTAAGTTTTGAGTTTTATTAAGTATCTCTTTTCTCCTGTGAACATGCCTAAGTATTCTCTTAAAAAATTCATTTTGTCAATTTGGTATCGGTGTGTTTTAAGTATTCATTGCATCAAAATGCTTGACAGATTTTATTCTTAAACATTTTTCATCTGCATGTTTTTTTGCCACATCGAGAAATTGAAAGAGAAAAGTAGGCGCAACTTTGTTAGGCGAACTTGCTTCTCTCCATCTCTTTTCTCCGGTGAAGTCTATTTCTTTCTCTCTGATTTTGTTCCTCTTGATTTCTTACCCTTACGCTCTAAAATTCATCCTTATGCTAAAAGCCCTAATTTCTTTTATTCTCTTATTATATTTTGGGTAAAAAGGCGTATTATAGTTGTGTTGCTATACTTTTTCTTTTTCTCTTTGTTTGAATGGCTTTAGTATGCAATTGGTAAATTAGAAAAACCGTGTGATTATGTAATCATTTGGAGGTCTCCATGTCCGTTAATCGATTTTGCAATCGCTATGGTGTTTTTTTGATTGAGTTTTTGTCTAGACAATTGAAGAAGCAGTCCTCTAAACATACAAAACATTTTTCACTTTTCAATATTCAATCTAACACATAAAATGGATCACGGAATTGAATCTAACCATGACGTTGGAGAGAAAATTTTAGCTGAGCCAGCTAGGTGGTGGCCAGAAAAAATAAGTGTACCAGGGATGATTTTTTTGGTAATCACAAGTTAGGTATTGCTGCAATTTATGTGTTACTGTTTTGATATGCTTTACCTAATTTTTTATTTGGCAAATCTATATGCTTTACATAATTACTTTGCGCAAAGTTCCGCTTATTTGATTTAAGAAAAGGGCGATCTCTGCCTATTCTACAGAAAGATAGGCTGCATTTATGGGTTCATTCCGTTATGTCGTCGCTTAACAATTCAAATGTGACCATTCAGTTGTATGTAAGTCTTATCTTAGTACCATAGAAGCCTAAATTTGTATTTCTAATTGCTACTCTCTTTCTGTGATAATAGTGTGGTTGATTTTAGTTGTTCCGTGGTTAAGAGTGGTAACTCCAATTGAAAAGGGCCTAAATTTGTAGTTCTTATTCCTACTCGCTTTTTCTGATAATAGTTTAGCCAAGATTGGTGGTCTGGTCTTTCTTCTACTTTGCCCTTACCATCTGAATTTTCAAGCAGATTCAACGAGAAATTTAGATGATACCAGATTTTGGAAGTCACCTATACTCAGAGGGAGTTTGGTTGATAATTCAGAATCATCTGTACGCATATCTGATTTGGGGTGAGGTAGGGTGTCATGGAGGATGCCATACGATCTTTAGGTCCTACTTTTCTTATGGGACCCTGTATTCACCAGTTGTCAGTATCATACCAGTGTCTGTTATTTTCAATTCAATATTCAGATAATGATTTGTGATACTTCAAATGTGAACAGGGGCAGGGCCGCTGCATAATGCCTGATTAAATTTCTTCAAAAAGGTTATACCCCTTAACTGGTGTCTTTTGGACTAAATAAGAACAATTTCTGCATTTCGTCTTCCTTTTCTTTTTTGTTTCCTTCCTCTCTTCCCCTGTTATACTTTATACCACATTTTTGCTGTATACTTTTTTTAACATTTTGTTGTCTGTTTAATTCTAAACATGCTGAATGTCACATGCTTCAACGCACCAGGCAAACTGCTTCAACAGCTTGTGCAGCAAGGCTCTTCTACTCATGTAGCCATTCTATACCCAGGTTACACTGTATTTAGCATGTAAATATTTTTATACTTAGCTCAATATCTTCTGTACTATTCACATAGAAGTTGATCACTTGAGAGGAACTTTTATCCAAGCTAATAACTGCTGATACTTTTGCAAAAAGAGATCTACATTTCCAACACCTTTACGCTTCTGCTGTTATCTATACTTTAAAGTGGATATCAAATGTTTGTTAATCCACAATTAAACTTCTGTGATCAACTGTTCATCCATTTGAAATTATTCTTGTCCCGGACATGGGAATAACCAAACATCTTCTCTCTATTTCTCCTCTTTTGTGAATCTGGTTATTCTATTCCAAAGTTCTACAAACATCATAGGTTATCTATCTGTTTTTTGGTTTGTTTGGGTCATTTTTGGGAGCTTCAGATGTCCACGTAGTATGATTGTTGTCACAATGCGACCCGTGTTTAAGCACTATGAGAAACCTATTTACCAGATGGATGACTTACTGACTTTATAAACCTTTCGAGTTTCATTGTTACCCTTATTTGAGGATATTGTCTATACTTGGTAATTTTATCTAATTCTTTCGTTGTGTCCATTTCTTTGTTGCAGTTATACACATTATAGCACAACGGCCTCCATATGAAAGACTAGGTACTTTTGGTACTCCTATTATTTTTTCTTAGCATAATAAAGTGCACATAGTGTGCTTACAAAAATAAAATAAAAAAGTACAATGAGTGCTAATGTAGATGTCCAAGTTCTTGAAATCTTTTTACACCACTCCAGTTGGAGACTTTGCTTACTGAAGGGTACATCACGATTTTGACTGGTTGGTTCTCTGGCAGTTTTTTGCGAGTATTTTCTACTTAGTGTTGTGGCGCTCAAACAGAAGGTTTTTGGTATTTGAAATGATTACCTGATAACAAAGAGACATATTATGCATCTTTTTTACAGTCAGTTTCTTCTGCTGCTTTATTTCTTGACCTGTTGGAAAAGTGAACATTTGATTTTTTGCTTGAAGTCAATATCATAAACCTGCTTCAGTGTTGGAATTCTCTTTTGGATCTTTCCATGGAAGAAAACATATCTGTCCATTGGATATGTGAGAACCTGTTTGGTAAACTCTGTATGGAGCATTCTTTGGCCCATCCTAGACATAAGTTAATGGAGGAACCACTAATATTCTATTCTATTTATGGGTGTGAAGTTATATTTAGCAAGAAATGGGGGACCTGTTTTTGGTTTTTAGACCAACTATTAGCTTCTCAAATGTTAACTTTTTTGAAATGCAAAGAAGATATTTAGCAACACCTGGTTAGACAGGACTCCTTAAACTACTAAATTTAAGATAGAAATTCAGGCCCTTTGTGGCATTTTCCTTTATCATTGATGGAGGAAGAGTGTGTCTATACCATTTGAAGTTCTAAGTGGCAGGTAATCTTCTTTAGATAACCCGATGCACCAACCAAGATCATCTTGTCAAATTTCACGTAGTTACAGAGGTAATTTTGTACAATAATGGTCTTGCTATTAGAGCTTCAATCAGTGAAAATGATCCAGACTATAGACATCGTAATCTTGCAAAACTCATGTTCATTCACATGCTTGTTTATCCAACACATTTTGGTCAAATGGAATGCTTGAAGTTAATCGCATCTCCGGGATTTCCAGAGAAACGAATAGGATATCTTGGTCTAATGTTGCTGCTTGATGAAAGGCAAGAAGTTCTCATGTTGGTTACAAATTCTATAAAACAGTATCCATTTCAAACTTACTGCTTTTATAGTGGTCTCTCTTTAATTTATTATTCTACATTATTAGAAGGCACTTGAATAATTGGACCAAATTAAAATGTTTAAAGAAAGAATTTCGGGAAAAGAGGTTTTTTTTTATTTTTTTTTTGATTTGCACCGGGTGTCCGAGTCTCTAAGAGCCCCGACTAATCCCGGGGGTGCACAGGCCTTCGGCAAGGAGTTTCCCGCAAGTGCACCACGGTTAATTCAGGTTTTACCCAGTCCGATGGCCCTCAGAAATTGTTTGCACCCAGTGGGTTTCGAACTTGAGACCTTGAAAGGGAGCAAACCCCAAGGCTCAAGTCTATTGCCACCAGGCCAACCCCTGAGGGTTTTCAAATCTCTCTTTTGTTTCTTTTTCAGAAAACACCTAAAATTCGTAAGATGATGCCAGTTGATTATCCCCCAAAAAAGAGAAAAAAAAAATTATAGAAGAGAAAAAATTGATGCTGCTCAGTTCGTCTGGAAGATGAAATTATGATTTTCTTTGATATCTTAACTTTTAATAGAGATCTTAATCACACCAACCAATATATTGTTGGACTTGCACTTTGTGCCTTGGGGAACATTTGTTCTGCTTAATCACACCTGAAGTTGAAAGGTCGCTGCAGTTTAGAGATCCTAATATTCGAAAGAAGGTACATCTTATATCTCTTGCTAAAAGATTAAGAGTTTTTCATTTGAATTGTAATTAAGTTCCATTCCAAGATGTGAAATTCTGTTTGCCTACACAAACTCGTTAAGTATTAATTTCTTAAGGAATTCATGGATGAATCAATTAAAGTTGAGGTTCATCAGTACAGAAGAGAGGGATCTGAGTTAGAAGGAAAAGATAAAATGTTTAGGGTGAGAAACACTGATAGCTTAATTGGAATTTCGGTTCTTTGTGTTAGAGAAAATGAATTTGCTCAAATTTATTATGATGTCTGTGGGATCCCTAATTGAGATACATAACTTATGGCTTGTCTTTGCCTTCCAAGTTTCTCTGAGTTACACAAGTTAGTTAATCTGACCTTTGAACTTGTTTTGTAGCTAGAAAGTGCTAAAGAGATCGTTTGGAAGTTCGGGGGGTGGGTGGGTAAAGAAGATTATACAAAAATTGTTATTTCCTTAATTGCAGTTAAATTTGTAGTATATCTATTCTTGTTTTGGATATTTTAGAGTTATAATGCACGGAACGGTCTCCATTGTTGTTGTTGTAGAGTTGTAATGCACAGATTATGCTATAAAAGGCATGCTTAACCTAGTATTTTTCTCCTTTGAACGAGAAATACTTTATGTTGAGGTTTCTTTGTGCAAATGTAGAGAAAGGAATCCCTCTGTCGGAACGGGAAAGAACAATCTACTTTCGGTGGACTTCATTATTCAAGCTGTATCTCCTTGAATGGTCTCTAACAGCGTGGTATTCCTTTTGCAGGCTCGAAATGAGGAGTTTGCTTCTATTTTCAATCTTGAGGATTATAAAGGTGTGTTTTTAATCCATGTAATCATTTGGCATTGTCTAATCATTTGAAGCAGATATTCTTGATACACAAACTTCTTCTGTCCTTTCTAAATAACTTGGGTGGGCTAAGTTTAGATGGGCTAATCCTTTCATTCGATTTTTTGTATCTCAAAATGACTTGTTATTGCTCATTATGTGTCTTGGAGATATACTCACACAAGTGAGATGTCATTTTAAAGTGATGGTGCAATTTTGTTCCCCACTATGTCAGTTTTAAAATAACATGGTGAAGCTCTGGTCAACCTTTACTCTAATACATTGACCATTTATCATTTACATTCTATATTAGTTTATCTAATTAATCTACTTTGACATTTCTTCTCCGCATGGCTTAGAGTCGTTTGGTAAGGGGGTAAAGCTTATTTCAATGATAACAAAGTAAATTAGGCAAAAAGATCATCTTGCAAAAATGCTCATGATGCATTTCACTGGATGCTACTTTAGCATCCATCATAACATCCTGCACATTACAGAATGTCGTTGGTGGTGTAAGCATTATTCGATTAGCTGCTGTTTCTGAACAGGCGAACCTAAACACATTGCATTTTTAAGTAGGCTTCAGATTCCTGGTTTTCTCAGTTATTTTACTGTTTTGCAGTTTTAATGGTCTGTAGGGACAATGGCCCCCGTGATGAGATTTACAGCTTAATCTGGAGTCAAGATTTTTCGCAATGCGAGTAGTGTCAAATGACAGTCAGTCTGGTAATGGATAGTTCAGAAATAGAACCCATCTCTCATATTGCCATTGTCGAGGATCTGAGGACACTTCACCTTCAACTGAAATTACAGCGAGCGAGGATTGTTTGGAGAATGCTGGTCACCTTCTAAGTGTTGAAGTTGACGGAATTCAATCTTTGTCACATGCTTAGTTATATGTAGACCACTCAGGAAGATATATTTCTCAATGATAAAGACTATTTTTTCGACTGACTACGTGACTGTAATTACATATATATTTAGAATGGCGAAATGGCCTCGTGACCACTTAAACTTGTACGAGATTTCAAAGCCGATATATAAACTTACATAGTTCCCATTTGAATACTCAAGCTCGAATATTTGATAACTAATAAACATACCGTTGATCATGCACATGTGGCAGTGAAAGAGGTGATATGGACAAAGTGTGTGCAAATCACCTAAACTAAGCGTGTCATTACAATAATTTTGATTAAAAAAATTTAAAAAAAAAAAGAAAGAAAATCACTCCCCCCCTTTTTTTCCCCCTTTCTTTCCCACTCCAATCTTTCCTTCCCCCACTCCAATCTTTCCTTGCTTCTTCATCTGTTTGTTCCAAACCCATGCGGCAGTGGTGAAAACAAAGAAAAGCAACAAATTTTATCAAATTTTTTCTGTCAACCTCTTTTCTTATATTAATTCCCTCTCTCCTTTTTCTATCCATCTCAAACTGGAAGACAGATAGAGAAAAGAGAAAGACCATAAAAAAATTGACGAATTTTGGATGAAGTTTTTTAAGTACGCAGTCCGACTTCTTCTCTCTTTTGGATTTCACCATTCATCTTCTTGTTTGACATAGCTTCGCCGGCTCTTTTTTGCCGAGACGGAATTTGAGAAGGTGCCTCATCGATTCTTTGACTTGTAATTGGGGTATGGATTTTATGAAATTTGTTAGAAGTGAATAATGGTGGATTTTATAGAAATTCATGGCTGATTTTGGTCGGTCTATTGATTAAAAGAGGGGGGACCCCAACCAGTTGGGGTTTGTTTTCGCGCCCTTGATGTGTAACAATTCCATTGCTCATTTTCTGACTGGATGGACACGTCTGTGTATGTGAAATACACGCGCATAGGCTCAAGGCTCAGATGTGTTTATTAGTTAAGGGAGTCATGAGTTCGATGTTCAAATGGGAAAATCCAAAGTTCGTGTATCGGCTTTCAAAAGCCCTACAAATTTAAGTGGCCAGGAAGCCATTACGTCTATTCAGAATTGTTGTTATTTACTATAATTACGGCTGGAAGTTTGGTGACTGATTTTCAGGGGAAGATTTGATTGCACCCTGCCACTGTAAAGGAACCCAAAAGTATGTCCATAGTTCATGTCTTGGTAACTGGAGATCAACTAACGTGAATTGCCTTTAGTACTAAGAGTTACTCTCAAAAAGAAAAATTTACTATCAAGACCTAAAATGAAAAAACCTATACACTTAATGATACCCTTAATGATACCCTTACGTTGACAAAGTAACATAATATATAACAAAAAAGTACAACATTGTCCACGTTGGGCCCAGGCAAAGCCCGGCCTAACCATACTAGTAATATATATATATATATATATATATATATATATATATATATATGTGTGTGTGTGTGTGTGTGTGTGTGTGATTTTAATTTTTTTTACCAATTCATACAAGATGCACGAGATATGCACGTACATCGCACGCAGAAGCTAGTTTTATTAAATATATTTGAGACCATTTATTAAGGTTTTACTTCATGCCACTAATTCCATTGCCGCCCTGGTTACACTATCATCTTCATTAATTAGCTTGTACTGTTAAAACAGGGAACGCAAAGGTGGAGAGAAGAGGAGGCATTGGTGATTAAATGAGGTGAGGATGTATGTTAATTGGATTAAGTGTTAAATATCTATGTATAATCTTTCACGCAACTTTCACCAGATTTTTTTTCTTAAGTAGATAATAAATCAAGTACTAAATAGTTGTTCGTATCTAAGAGTTAGTGCATCTAATTTCCAATGCAGAATGTAGAGCAAGAAACACGTTGCGAACACAAACCAAGTATACACACGTAGCTGGAAAATAGTCATAGCACAACTCAACGATGCATCAACGAGCAAAAAGTTTAGGACTCCAAAATCGGTGGCTGGCTGAACCGTCGCCACATTACCAATCCAAGCTGCCACCCAAAATAATAAGGAGACCATCTGAGCAGTAGAAGTGAATCTGAAGCTAAACTGAAAAGTAATAGACCACATCGATCCCATGACAAATTCCATAAGCTTCTTCATCTCATAGCTCTGCACTATTAAAGATGGCAATATGCCCATATCACACTATAAAAAAACAGCTTAATTGCGGGGGTAATTTTTAAGGTTTGCGGCGGTTGTAAACCCCGGCAATATGTTGTTGCGGCAGTCGTTAAAACCCCCACAATAACAGTCGTCGCAATCAATTTGCGGCAATTTTTTGCGGACCGCCAGAACTAAGTAGTGGCGGTTAATTTGTGGCGGTTGACCCCTGCAAATCTAAAATTAAATCTTCTTAAAATAATTTTCAATTATGAATTGCGGCGGTTTGAAACCTCCGCAAAATAATTTTAAAAGTTTTTTTATTAGCTTATATTTAAAGCTCCTGGCTGTCATAACCTCGACAATTCATGGAATTATTTTAATTCATATATTAATGAAAAATTCACTAATTAAGGTGTAAATCATAATCAAAGCAAAGAAAAAACATTTTAAAGTTAAGAGAAATCAATAACATATCGTAAAACTATAAAATATTGTCATAAAATATCATTTGTCTTTAAAACTAAATTATCAACATTAAGTAGCATCATTAGGCTCAAAAATTAAATTTGAACACAAAACATTCACTTCAACATTCTAGCATCCGCTCCAACCACACAAATATATTGTCACAATTAATTATATAAGACAATTACAATGAAATCAACGGTCCTCACTAGAATTACTATCACCGCGTGATCTTCTTGGGTCCAAGGGCGAAAGGGGTCCACTGCCCGCATCACTTGGCTGCATAAAAAGAAAAAGCAAAGTATAAAAATCATGCAAGAATCAGACATTGCAAGAACTCTAGGTTCACTAAGTACTGTAAGTAAATAAGTGTAACTCTTCAAGCTTCCTTTGTACTTTAAACTCAAATTTAGATTAACATTGAAGTCTTTCTTTTCTTTATTGGACTGAGAAAAGAAATGTTTGTGCAGATATACTTTGTTGGATAAGTCAAAGAGTATTGGTAATGTATACAAGTCAGTAAACCCAATAATCACTAGCAATTAATAAACATGACCAAATAAAAGGTTAATTTTATATTGCATTATGCTCCTAATTTTAAAAAATCATGCCCAAATCAGACATTGCAGTAACTCTAGGCTCTACAAAATAGTACTAACCTAAGTCACTCTATCTTTGCAAACAGACAAATTTAAGAAAAAATTGAAGAACTTTACTTACAGTTGTAGGAGAAACTGTCGAAGGAGAAGCAAAGAATCCCGCAAACTGTTCAGGTATTGTCCCTTCTTTCATTATCATATATGCCTTCAACGCATTCATCATTTGATTATGGTTCTGTTGACATTGGGACGAACATGAACCTTCACTACTTGAAGCACTTGTACCACCAAAACGAGGTCTTACTTGTTTAAAACCTCTACTGGGGACAGGTCATAATCCCAAAAACCTCACCCTTCCAAAGTGCTCTTTTCCTAGCACCTTACCAATGGCATCATTTGGCGAAATTTCAGATTCGTCTATGGTGCTTTGGCTCAAAGCTAACTCAATTTTTTCCTACACATACAAAATTAATTGTCACAATTAAACCACCATGAATGCATTTGTCTAGTATACCTTACAGATCCATACACAAAGACCATGCATATAGCTTCTTAGTGATTCTGTTATCCCCATAGTCCTAAAGCTTTATGGATTCTATATCCATGTGGAAAGAGATCTTTGCCATCTACAATATGGAAATTTACAAAAAGAAAATGCAATGGCAATTTCCAACCTTCTTTATTCACAGAAAAAGTTCATGTTTCTCTAAAGCCAATACATAATGACAAATTAATAATATACTTTTATATTTTTCCACCTAAATAATAAGGCAACATAAAATGATCATTTGCTATTTGTTAGTAAGCATCATTTTGACTGTACAAAGTTAATAACATAGCTGCAACATCATTGGGACATTTGGACATGTTGTACTAGTGTTTTTGTGGAACGTGGTTGAGTCTTGAAGCTGTGTGTGGAATCGTCTGTTTTTATCTATTTTCAGCCTTTCTTTTACGCATTTCCTTATTAAAATGTACTTGAAACTCAATTAGAAGAACAAATAATAATATAATTACAAAGACTAGTAGAAGCAGTTACATAAGTACCTTTGTTGAATCTTTATATTGATAATCAACAAAAGAAATCCATTGATCCAGCGGAATTCCATCCGGCACATTATCAATAATCTCAGCTCTACTTTTAAGTGGGTCTTCAGATGCACTCCACAAGTTAAGCTTATTTGCAGCCCATTTCTTTCCAATAGATTTATAAACATGTTGTCGCGCAACTGGCTCGGTTGTCTTAAAGAAGAACTTGGGCTTCAAGAATAAAATATTGGTTAGCATATCTATTACATGCAAATATAAAGTTCAAAGGAAAAATAGAGATATATTTGTCCTTCTCCAAAAAAAAACAGTGATATAGTTGTAAGAATATAGAGCCTATACCTTTATAATTTGATCGAAGACGCTGTTGAAGTATGACATTGGTAAACTCGACCATTTCTCACAGTGGATTGGATACAAAGTGCAGTCACACGCTAAAACTCCACAAAAGCCTGAAAGTAGGCCGCGTGCATCTCCAAATGGTTCATCCAGGTAATCAAAATCAACCATAATACGTTCTTCACACATTAAATTTAGCACTTCTTTGACTTTCACTTTGAGCTTTTTGACATTTTTTTCTGAATCTGTATAAGAAAAGAGATCAGATGAAGCCGGGAAAGAGATGAACAATGGGTTAGAAAGGACTGCTGAATATATACTAATAGCCAAAAGTATTTACCTATTGCTTCTACAGTCCAATGGCTCCCAGAACGCTTTCTAGATGCGGTCTGAATTGTTGGAGCTTGCTTTGATGACTCCTGATCTGAATTTTGCTTTTTCTGCAAACTCTTGAACCTTGGCATGTCTGCAATTCAATAATGAATCCTGCAGCATAAAGAATAAATTTAATAAGCAGGCAAAGCAGATCCACAAAAAGCTATCATTCACTTCTCAAATATCTAGTAGCCATATAGAGGATATATCTCAAACCACATGTTGGCCATTTCAAATTTCGACATCACAAATGATAGCATTCTAATACAACTACTCCATTTCATGATTGCTCATTTAACCTTGCAAGCTGCAACACACATTCCCGCACAGGAGAGAAAGTACCTTCACAAGCTATAAAAAAATCTTAATTTTCTTTGTTGTTGCTCTAGTTATTTATAATTTTTTTATACTAATAAAGCTAGAAAAGCAATCAATGAGCAAATGAGTAACATAACTACTAGCAGATAGTTTCCAACTTCAAGACAGTTGGTGTTCTTTTAAAGGGAAACTACTAGGATTCTTGTATGGTCCATCATTGATTTGAAAAGAATTAATTGATATGATGTAAAGGAAAACAGCATATGGAGTTACAAAATATCCTTTAGCTTTTCCACAAGTATTTGCAACTTCAATAGATGTACGCAGTTCAAACAGAGTTAGAAGCCTTGGGAAAGAATTGACTACTTAAAATATTCAACTTTAGCAATGTGTATAAGTAAAAATTATTTAAAATTGGCATTGTGGAAATGTTCAAAAGAATATTGACGTGAAGATAATGAGGGCAGCATTGGACAAGTATAGCAATCAAATAGTTGTTAAATCATTAGCCCCGTGCAAAAGCAAGATACCTACCCAAAAGTGCAGTAAAAAAACAAGATAAAGAAAAACAAAATCTTAAATTCAACGCTATATTCATTTTCGGAACAAGAACATCAGTTCTACAAGATAACAAAAATCCTATAGCGAGACAGAACCCCTATATCAGTCAAAATTAACAGAGATAAAGAACTAATGGAGTTAATAGCACGTGATATCCTACCAATGTAGATCATTTTGTAAACACATTTGTTTCCAAAATATTTAATTTGCCCAATAGCTAGAGCCAAGACAACATCACCACAACTATAGGTGATTGCAACAATATTTCAGCAGATACTTACAAGGATACAACTCTCTTGGACTTCAGGTCACACTTCACGCCCTTCCAGCCACATGGATCATCATCTTCTGGTCTCCAATACGTAAGAACACCGTCTGAACTTCGTATTGCGGTCCTAAAATTAACAAGTGCTTGACCAGCAAAAACAAAATTAAAGACACATGCAATTGAAAAACACACCAAAATTACAGATTATACAAACCCAATAATGGGGAAGATGAAAGACCCATTTTGTAGAAATAACATTACACAAAACCAAAAATAGGGCAGAAGAACTTACTGTAATTGAAGATACCTGTCGATTGCGATGCCAGAGTGAGTGATAGAGATGCTTATGCCACTGTATAGGGAAAAAGTGAGGAAAATCGAAGGAAAAAAGGGGGAAATGAGGATTGAGTACAAATCTTACAAACAAAATGAGAAATTCACACAAAACTTTCGATTTTAAGAAAATTAAAGTAGAAAGAAGCATGAAATTTGAGATAATCTCTCAAAATTGAGACCATTCCCTTGAGTTGTTGAAATATGTTAGTGAGAGCTGAGAGCTGGCGGAGCTTTTTAGGTTTTGATATATTTGAGTTAATCTCTCAATATTTGTATTTTGTTTCAGTCAAAAAATAATGAGCAAAGCAAAAAAAAAGTGTGGGAAATGTTAGCGCCCAATTTTTTTTGCAGATGGTGTAGGTTTTGAGCCGCCGCTATTTTCTTATATTGTGTCGGTTAAGTAAACCCCTACTATTTAACGAAATTTGCGGGTGTTGTAACTAACCCCTGCTATTAAACCCCCGCAATTAGGCTGATTTTTTGTAGTGTCAACTCACTCCTTCAATATCGTATAAGCAAGCAAAGGGCTTGGAGGGACGAGTAGATACAACAAATATATCAGGATATCAGAATAATATGTTTGAGAAGGAACAACCAGATTATTGAAAATCGCACAACAAAACCCCCCATGAAAAGCAATAATCAAAATACATCTGAATGGAAGGTGAAGTTAGAGTCCTGTAAGCCAATACGTAGTAAAAAACATCAAAGAAAATAAATGCAAAAATGTAGTATACGAAATCAACTAAGTATACTAATTGAGTAATGTGGTTGTCTACATCAAATCAGTCATGATGATAAAAGATAAAATGGTACGGACACAACCGGCACCTGTTCGGGATGCCGACCGGTATGGCCTCTTTAAGACATACATGTTGGATTTGATGCAAATGGCCTCTCTAACACATAAGCATAGGAAAAACTGTTTTTATGAAAGGATGTCCTATTTTTGTTAAGTTACCTGTTGCTAATACTTAGTAGGTTTTGTAAGTTTTTGTAACCTTTTTATAGAGAAAGTTCACATAAGGAGGTAAACTAGGATAGTTGATCCATCTCTTTGTTGTAACTGATTTTTGGATGAATGAAAGGAATGCGCCACCTATGGTGTAACTTTATTTATAAAAAAAAAAAAATACTAAGCTGACTATTTTCTAATGAGAAGAAATGCATATGCGGAGGAGGTAAAAGTAGGCAGAGATAAGCAATAAGATGTTACATTTATGAGGCTAACACATACTGCATGGTGGCGATGTAAACGTGCAGAGAGTACTATCAAAAGCTCATATGTAAATCGACTACACAGTGCATTAACAACGTACGAGACAAAAAAAACGATGATGGAGACATGGTAACTTATTCTAAACCCTAAGTATGTAATAGGGACAGTCGATCGACGTGCTAGAAGAAATTCTTTTGGATGAACATTACATGAGCATATGATTACAAATGTTCCAAATGGACTCTGGAAACATGAACAATGATTTAAAAGGTGTCTGCAAACGTGATTACAGTATGCTATATATAGGATATGAGTTTGTGTATACTTCAACGGTTATGTAGAGAATTAATATTACCAATTACAGCACTTGGCTTCCTGGGGTTACTTCACCAAAAAGAACGAGATGAACAAGAAGTGGTAATTGACGAGAAACAAACATTGTGGGAAAATAATAAGCATATGAATTAGTTAGTGTTTTTATGTTTAGTTTTATTGTTTGGTCTATATCTATATATCTGTTTACTAGTTAGTATAACTTTGGCACTATAAACTCGGATATCCAAATTGTAAAAACTTATTTATCTGTAACGCATACTAGGTTAAATTTTACACCACAAATATATATAACTTTTAACTCATAACATAAATATGATTTTAACTAATGTATATTCATCTATTTACTTGGTGTAAAAGCTACCTCTATTGACTTTTATGTTCAGTCAATATCACATGATTTTCCCATATAGTACACATTGAAACAAACCTCCAAATAAAACATGGGATATAATCTGTAAAATATGTTAATAATGTAAAAAAAAAATTAACATTGTCGCTGATATATTTCGTTTAACATCTATTAGTGGAAAGACTTAAAGAAAAAAAAAAAAAAGAAAATGAAAAATCATAGGAGTGTTGCGTGAAAGATTCAAGATATCAATTCAACGATAGAAACTGAAAACTTATCCTCATTTGATGTTTACATCAAGCTAATTGATGCATGACATATTGCATGACATATAATTGTTTATAGACTTTGCAACTTATCCTCATTTGATGTTTATAGATTCATGTAGTAACCAGATAGTTTTTTCTCCACTTGTATTCCTTGAACCATTAGCAGGTTTTTTTTTCTTGCTGTACTTGTGAAATTTTACCTTCTTTTTTTTTTTTGTCATTACATCTTCCAAAAGTTACCTACTATAAAATATACAGATTTATTTGTCAATGACTATGATAATTCAAGGCTATATGTTTATTTGCATATTTTCTACTTGCGTTCCACTTTTTTCCACAATTTATTTTTTACAAAATAAAAGAAACAAGATTAATACATATGACATGCAGTTATATTTAGCTGATAGTGTAAGAATTCAGTTGGTGTATAGAAGTTAATTTCCTTATATATGATCTCTCAACCATCTTAAATTTACCATAGCGTCTCTTTCGTGAAGTTTGAGGACAATTAGAGCCGTCAAAATGGGCTTGGCCGGTGAGGCCAGCCCAACCCAGCCCGCTACTTAGGTAGGGCTGGGTTGAGATTTATTTTGCCCATTTAAAACTGAGGCTTATAAGCCCGGCCCAAGTCAGCCTGCTGGCCCTTGAGGCTTGACCGAGGCTGGGCCTGGACCGGCCCGTGGGCCAAACATAAATTAAATTCAAATTTAAATATTTAAAAAAAGTAAAAACTAAAAGAATATTAACTATAATCCCATTTTCCAATCTTAGATTGCTCATTTACCTTCCATATCAACTAGAATTTATAATTACGATATGCATGTAGTATGACAAGATTAGTTTTTTCTTTTGCTTAATTAACAACAAACTAGGAACGTTTTAAGTGGCCAATAATAATTTTTTCAAAAGAAAATATTAATTTAAGTTGCCAATGATCAGTTTGGTTACTTTAATATATTAGTAATTATTGCTCTTCATTATAGAAAAAGGTCAAGTTTTAATACCGAAAGAAAGTGGACAACACTAGCAAATTTCATGAAGTTTAAAAATTTTATGGACTATAATGATGAAATCCACAAATAATGTTAAACCTAAATTAAAAAACCTTAACATATAAACTTATTGAAGCAATCCATAAACCTAATGAAAGTGAAAGAAAAAATATGCATGTAACGTTAAAAAAAGAAGAGCTAGAGATATAGAGAATTTGCATTTCAATTACGAGATTCCTCCTCAAATATCAAGATTCTTGTATACTCTAAATAAACAGAAGTAGTTCATATGATTAAGAGATTATTTCACGAAAAAATATCTAAAGATTTGAAAAATATTTTTTCTAAAAAAATTGAAGGGTCAGCCCGCCCTAGCCCATGGCCCTGTTTGGGCTGGGCTGGCCATTTTAAGGCCCATATATATAGAAGGCCGGCCCGTCTTAGCCCACCAAATTTTAAAGCCCACGAGGCTTGGGCTGGGCTAGCCCGTTTTGACAGCTCTAAGGACAATAGTAATCTACTTAGTGCAACTTAGTAGCACAACATTGTAAATTTTTGTTGTACAGTCAGATATCTCTATAACAACATCGCTATATAACAATCATTCACCGTAAAAGCTAATTTTTAATGGAACCAATTTTTATGCTAAGTTATGACCTCTCTATAATAACATCACTATATAACAACCATTCACAGTAAAAGCTACTTTTTAATGGAACCAATTTTTATGCTATGTTACAATATATGTTTTCTATAATAGTACATTGTTATAACAGCCAAAAAAATCTCGAACAAATAAAACTATTATAAAGAGGTTTGACTGTATATAAGCATTCATATTCTAAGTGGATGAGTACTGAAAGACAGGACATCCAGGGACCTGTATACCAGGTGCAGTAGGACAATGTGCCAAAGGGCAGTGATCATCTAAATTTAAACCCCACCAATTTGCTCCATTTATATCTCTAATTTGCAATGTGAAATAAGCAAGTATGGCCATAAATGCCACCCCAGCATCAAGTCCTGCTGATAGAATGTAATTGTGCCTAGCCCACCAACTTTTGTATTTCCTGTACACATAGAAGTTGAAAAACAGCCCAACCGATAACCAGCCGATGTAGTTCACTGCCCTAGCCGGTGGCATTCCTCCTGAACCTGATACAGAGACAGATTCGGAATTTAAATTTCACATGTTAGTCTTTAGATTTGTATTGTTAGTGCCGGAAATGTTGGATTCAGTATTGACCTGATAATAGTACAGGCATGTTGATGAGTCTAATCCACTCCTGATCAGGGAATTTGCGCGAGAGAAGCCAAACGGGGACAGGCGCTAGAATTCCTAGTAGGAAGAAGTAGTTTACATTGGAGTATAATCCTAGTTTTCCAAACATCCTTAAAGGACCAACAACACCCCAAATAATTGAGGCACTGTAAAATACATCATCTCCAGGGCAAGTCCATGGGCTTCCCTCGGGCAATTTTGATGGATTGCAGATGTTATCCACTGTATCGAGGAGCCACCAAGCCGTCCCAAAATAGACTGAGGATGCCACTACAGTTCCTACTAGCTTTATCATATTAAGAAAAATTTATAGACTACAAGTGTTAGTCCACCAATCGTGGCATAAGATAGTTGTATGTACTTTTGAAACGTAATGTACCTGGACAATGAACATCGATTTTGGAGGGATCTTCATGTAGTGGCCTAATTTGAAATCAGCGAGAAAAGATATAGCCTGTGACACGCTAATTAATCCATAGGTTTTGAATGTTACATTGGCTAGAGGTTTTCCAGGATACAGGTAACCTATGATGAGCTCTGCGATGACATTTATTCCTGGTGCCTGTATTATAAAGATTTCTAAACAAAACCAAAGTGCAGTTGTTGAATATTGAAAAATAGTTAATGGAACGTTGTGAAAGTAACCTGGTTCGTTGTAGCTGTTATTACAGCGATAGGGAGGGTGAAAAATAAAGCCAAAGCCATTGCTAATATGACTCCCCAATAAGGAAGCTGCAATTGTCTACCAAATCCCTCAGAAGCAAGCAATGACAGTCCAAGAACCACTATCAAGATTGTGTAAAACCACCATTGAGGAACAGGCTCATAGTTTTTCTTCATTATCCTTGTATGAACATCCTCAAATTTCTCTTGGAAAGATCCCTTTGTTTGTTCCCAAATTGTCCTAAACCATATAGTGCATAAAAACATGACATGACAGCCTGGTGCATTAAACTCCCGCTATGCGCGGGGTCCAATGAAGGGACGGACCACAAGGGTCTATCGTATGCAGCCTTTCCCTGCATCTCTGCAAGTGCCTGTTTCCACGACTCGAAACCGTGACTTTTTTGGTGACATGGCAGCAACTTTACTAGTCACGCCAAGACTCCCCTTCATATATGTGTTGCTTTAAATTAAGGTAGAAATAAGGAATTGTAATACCTTCCATGGAAGAGGGCAACATGAGTAACTGTTGCGGCGAGCGTTGCAAAGCTTAAACCATAGGTAAATACAAAGAATATGCTCAAATGAACTTGGCTGTAATGATCATATCCTTGTTGATTGAAATCAAAAGTTTTCTTATTGAAGATTCTTGTGAGGTTGTATGCACGTCCATCAGTATCAAACAAGTGAGAAGAGAAAATTGGGAAGCGTTTGGCGTGGAACAAGTCGGTCCAGTAGCAAAATGGGATGGCTATGTAGACAATTAGTATGAAACCAACCAAAGTGTTCATAACAGCAAAACCAGGTGTGGCTAATGGACTTCCTAAAAAACCAGCCACAGTAGACCAATCTAGAGCAAACGAACCGATTCCAAGTCCCTTTAAACCGGACCCTAGTTGTTGCGCTGTCACTGAGTCCTTCCATATCCAACACACGAATGACAGAGCTGTTATCGATGGAAATAGATAGTTAGGGACGATGTAATAAGAGAAGCTTGATACAAGAACCACAATGAAGAATTGCAGCCTTGTCAAGCCTCCTTTTGGCCTCTTCTCAACGTCGTGCAACGCCCTACAGGATTCAAATCAACTGAACTTTAGATTTCATAAAACAGAATTGTGGTAAGGGAGTAAGAAGAACAAAGCAAAGAGTGAGAGAAAACACCTAAACAAGGAGACCTGAACCAAATTGGAAGGCCACCACATGTATGGCGAATCAACTAAAAACTTTCGGAATATACCAGCCCATCCATATCCAAGCAACTAAATCAAGATTCCAACAATAGCAAAATCAATTATCCAGGACCAGAACGCGCAAACGACAGAAAATACTGAATTTCTTATGAGGTGTTTGGCACTTTTTGGCTTATTTACGTGCTTGGTAAACATCAGAAGTGCTTACAACAACAACAACGACCAAGTAAAATCCCACTAGTGGGGTTTGGGGAGGGTAGTGTGTATGCAAACCTTACCCCTATCCCAAAGGAGTAGAGAGGTTGTTTCCGAAAAACCCTCAGCTCAAGAAGACGAAAAGAAAACACTAAAAGTGCTTATAAGCCAAAATCAGCCAAAAGCATATAATGAAAACTTGCCTGGGTAGTATGTGTCAATAACAAAGCTGCAAGAGGGTGAATTTGGCTGCCATAAAAAGCCTTCACTATGGTAATAATGCTAACAGCATAAACACTAGTTGCACCAGCATTGGCGAAAATGGTAATAAGAACATGTTCTTTCAAGTTAAATGGCCCTGGATTCAAAGAAAATGACCACTTTGTCGCTGGAATTCGGATTGTTTTGGTGGGAAAATAAGCAGCCATAAGCTTTCCAAGGGGAAGCACCAAAATCTGAGCAGAGACAGAGGAAATATACAGCGCGTTTTGGCGATAACCAAAGAACTGATTCAAGAATGCCAAGATTGCACATGATGTAATCCCCAAAGCCCATGTTCGAAACGTTAAGCAAGGCAAAGATGGATCATCTGTTGTTGGCACTGTTAGTCTAACTTGCTCTATTGGTGAATCATTCACTTCTTCATCTGCAAACAAAAATCTTCTCATAAGTAAACCACAAACAGACAGTGGCGGAGCCACATTCAAGTGACATCGGAAAATTACCTTGCTAGATAAAATTTTCTGTTTTATGTATATTTACTATAAATTGATTCTCCTAAAGTTTTTGGTATATCTGTTTTCTTATATTTTGACGGTTTCGCCACTGCAAACAGATATGAATGATATTTGGTTCCTGTAATATTGAGCAGAGAGTTAAAATTACCTGAAGATTCAGTAATGAGTTTCTTAGGCTCATTTGACAGTGGTTTTGTAGTATAACTTTCTGAGGATTCCATAGGTTACAGCAAAGAGAGTATTAAACCAGAAACAAGAATAACATAGTAAGTAAAGCAAGTATATATAAATAGTAGTAGTACCTTAATTATCAGGAACACAATTAAGAAGGGGAGCCTTGCAGTAACTGGTAAAGTTGCTGCCATGTGACTAGGAGGTCGCGGGTTCAAGCTGTGAAAACAATCTCTTGCTAAAATGCAGGGTAAGACTGCATACAATAGACTCTTGTGGTCCGATCCTTCTCCGGACCCCGCGCATAGCGGAAGCTTAGTGCCCCGGTTTTTTTTTTTAATTTTTTTCTTATTTTAACAATTTATTAACTAACTCAGTACTAATTTTGGTTTGTTTGTCCATGTCAAAATCTGAATATAGACAATTTAGTGCACATGCTTTAAATTTACTTTGTTTTGTCTATAGCTAAATCTGATGAATTGAATGTCCACGTTTACCTTATCGCGTACATAATAAAAGACAATGTTGAGTAATTGTTGATTAGAATTCAAGCATTACCTATTACTTTTTTCTAATGCTATATATTTCTTAAGGTTCAACGCCCAACTCTCGATCAATATGGGACACTTAACACCGCCGCATGCGCAAGACCGGACATCTAGGAATGGCAATAGGACAGTGCGGGTTTAAACATATGCGGTTGCGGGGCGGGGCGGGGCGGGTCAAAATAAAAACATTTAGAATTTTATGCGGGTTTAAAAACATCATCAAAGAAGGAAACTCAATTTTCTAACTTTCTGAAGATAAAATTGGTTCCACGTAATATATTGAAGCAAGATAATATTTAAACACAGAAAATTAAATAGCAGCCACACATGACAACAAAAATTGGGTTTCAAGTATATGAAGAGCGTTTGAAATAATATTTGTCAGTTGTAACCTTAAACAGTCGTATCCAAAGATCATATTATCTGGTCCTATCCAAAGATACTGAGATATAGTTAGTTAGTTAAGTAATTTTTGTTAGCTAGTTAAGTTAATTATAATATGCTGAGCCAACAACTTTTACATTGTAGAGATAGCTTTAACTTTCAGCTACACATGTACATATGTTACACATTGTAATAGTGGAAATGAATGAGAGTCACATTTTACAATTCCTTTGCATATGCTCCCCTCCCAAATATTTTCTCTCGCTTAGAATATTCTAGAACCTCCATTGGAGCTCCTGTGCATGCTTCATCCTTCCTTCAATGTGATAATCTTGATATGGTATCAGAGCCAGTGGAATACGTTCGCTTGAAATCTACCGGAGTTTTAAACAAAAATTCTCTTTCTCTATCATATGCTAGGGTTTTGATTTCGCGATTCCGAACAACAATTTCTGTGCGAGTGAAGGTATTTTCTGCAAAATCGGTCAGTCTATTCACTATATCGCTTAGGACATTCGTCAATTTCATTGTTTAGAGCTTCCCTCATGGCTATCGATCAAACCGAAGAACTCACCCCCAATACGAGCAGGAATGATCAACCAGTCATCGACGCGAGCAGTCCTCTATAATTCATCCTTCGAGTAGTCCCGGAGTGACGCTAGTGCTAGTTCCATTTGATGGAATTGGGTATAGGTCATGGAGAAAGAGCGTACTGAGAGCCCTGTCACTCAAAAATAAATTAGGGTTCGTAAACGGAGATTGCAAGAAACATTCTCCCAATTCACCTCAATTTCGTCAGTGGGAGAGATGTGACGACATGGTAACTTCCTGGATTCTTAATTCCCTTCAAAAAAAAATTCTGATAGTGTTGAGTATGTTAATGATTCAGTGGAATTATGGAGAGAATTGGAAGATCGATATGATCAAACGAATGGTGCAAAGCTGTATTAGATCCAGAAGGAGATCAATGATCTCGTTCAAGGATCTTTGGACATCATTGCCTATTACACACAGATGAAAAGGCTATGGGAATGATTGAGCAATCTAAATGCCAAATCCCAGTGCTCCTGTGTTTGTACGTGTGGATCAAAGGAAACTCTGCATAAGGCAGAACAGGATAGACGACTTATTCAGTTTCTAATGGGTTTTAATGAAATCTACACAACAATGCGAGGAAGAATTTTGATGATGAAACCCCTATCATCCTTGGCACAAGCCTTCTCCCTATTAGTGCAAGAGGAAAATCAAAGGGAATTCAAACCAAACAATTAGTTGAACCTAGGGTCTACTTCAGTGCATGTGAATGCTGCTCCTTCACAGCATCAAAATCCTTTTGGAGCTCGGAATTTCAAAACACATTACACCGCCAACAACAGGGGTCGACCATTCTGTGACTATTGTAAAAGGCCAGGCCATACAAAGGACAAATGTTACAAGCTACACGAATATCCCCAGAACAATTCATACAACAATCAGAACTCAAATCGCACCAACACTCAACAATTCAACCAGGGAAATAACTCAGGTCAAACTCAAGGTCATAAATTCAATATAGGGAAAGGAGTTGTGGTAAATGTACATGGAGTCCCAGCTGATCTACTCCATGAGAAAGAAGATGATCCAAACCTGCATGGTGAGAATCAAAATGTCAGCTTGGTAAAAGAGCAATACGGGCAGATAATGAACTTGCTACAACAATTTCAGACAGGAGGAGGATCTCCCAGCAATGCCAATATCACCAGTGGTGCTGTTAACTTTGTAGGTATTGTGGTCTGCACTTCTTCTATTGATTTTGACAAACTATCGTGCAAATGTGTCGAATCTAAGACTGGCTTTTGGATCATAGACTCAGGAGCCACTAACCATATGAACTTCAATAAAACTGCACTTAGTAATATAACAACACTACCATACCCTGTGTTGATAAGCCTACCAAATGGATATAGGGTGAAAGTGCTTGAATTTGGGGATGTGTTACTCAGTTCTAAAATTACTCTACATAAAGTCCTTTATGTTCCATCCTTTAAGTACAACCTGATTTCTGTCAATTCTCTTGCAACACATCTCAAGTGTATTGTAGTTTCTACCGATACACTATGTCTGTTGCAAGCCCCTTTAGTGAAGAGTCCTCAGGTGATTGGTAGTAGCAAAGAGGGATTATACTACCTATGTTCCAGGTCTCTGAAGGGTAAAAGTATTGTTTCAAATACTAGTGTGCCAATCTCTTGTTGCAATTGTTATGTTTCTACTAGTGCAAATAGTGAAGTCTTCAATAGTCCTCCTCATTCACATTTTCATTCAACAAATGTAAATACTTCCATTCACAATAATAAGAGTCAGTCTTCAAATGTGTTAAATAAACGTGATGTAAATGTCTTGTAGCATAATAGACTTGACCATGTTCCCTTTGTCAAAATGAGAGGAATATCCTCAATACCTATGAACTTCTCACCCAATTAACCCTTCAGTTGTTCCATTTGCCCCATGGCTAGACAATCCAGACTTCCATTTCCACAAAGAACCAACACCTCTACTCAAAATTTTCAATTAATACATATTGATATATGGGGCCCCTACCATATTACTACACATAATAACTACAAGTAATTCCTCACTTTGGTGGATGATTTTAGTAGGTCTACTTGGACTCACTTGTTAAGAAACAAGAGCAATGCCCTGCAGACCCTTAAAACCTTTGTAAACATGATTGAGAACCAATTTAACACCTCTGTGAAAACCATCAGATCTGATAATGGACTAAAGTTTACCAGTTATGAAGCCACCATTTTTTATCAAACCAAAGGCATTATTCACCAAAAAACCTGCCCTTATACTCCACAACAAAATGGGGTAGTGGAGAGGAAACAAAAATATCTCCTTGAAACTGCTAGGGCACTCATGTTTCAATCCAAATTACCAACTAAATTTTATTTTGACAGGAACTTACCTGATTAACAGATTGCCCACTACCTACCTAAACAACAAGTGTCCTTTTGAGCTCCTATATCACAAGAAGCCCAATTATTCTCACTTGAGGAGTTATGGGTGTCTTTGCTATCCTACTATGCCTAAGGTGCACAGAGATAAATTTGAGCCCAGGACAACTCCTCATGTCTTTGTGGGCTATCCCTTAAGGACAAAGGGTTACAAAGTGTTAAGCCTAGCCACTAGAAAGATACATGTTTCTAGAGATGTAGTATTCTATGAAAGTGTCTTTCCTTTCTCTCTAGGGTCTAAGAATGTCTCCATGTAAAATATCATCAAGTCAGGTTCCTTTCCTACTTACATTGAAAATAGCAGTCCACACTCTAAAGTTCAAACTTCCACAAGTATCACATCTCCAGATATGCATCAATCCCATGATTCCTCATCTGCTAATGATACCACAATGCATGCATCAAACATCCTGTCCTTTCACCATTCTCCTATCCCTGCAACTTTACATGAGACTACCAATCCTCATTCACCAACATCTACCCAGTCAGAAACACCTATACTAAGAAGAACCAGCAGAACACATAAAACTCCTACTTACCTCAAGTATTTCATTTTTAACTTGCCTAACACATCGAATCCTAATGCTCCAAGATCCACCTTCTTTAAGTGCACTCTTTTCTAATCACAGTTATGTTACACCTGATGCCTTATGTTCTAAAAGTCAACACTTAGTGACAAATGTTTTTCATGATAGTGGGCCATCCTCATATGGAAAGGCAGCACTCAGCCCTGCATGGCAAGCAGCCATGACACAGGAATTTGAGGCTCTCTATGCCAACAACACTTGGGACTTAGTACCCTTTGCCAGATGGAAAGCAGGCAATAGGCTGCAAATGGGTCTATAAAATTAGGCATAAACAGATGGTAGTATAGAGAAATTTAAGGGTAGATTGGTAGTGAAAGGTGTATACTCAACAAGCAGGGGTTGACTATACAGAAACCTTTTTCCCTGTTGTCAAGATGACAACAGTTAGAGTCTTAGTTATTGTTGCTGTGAAGAAAGGTTGGGATATATCTTGATGTAAATAATGCATTCCTCCATGGTGATCTATATGAAGATGTGTACACGGAGGTGCCACCAAGTCTTCTAATTGATCAAACTGGTCCACAAAAGGTGATTTGCAAACTAAACAAATCTTTGTATGGGCTAAAGCAAGCCAGCAGGCAATGGTATGCCAAGCTGACTGAAGCCTGTCATCGATGGGTACAAACACTCTAAGAATGATTATTCACTCTTCTCTAAGAAAACTTCTTCCTACACTATCTTTGTAGTTGTATATGTTGATGATGTTATCATCACTGGTACTGATTCAGTGGAGATAGCCAATTTGAAGTCACTCATTGACAAGTAGTTCAGAATCAAGGACCTGGGAAAACTTCACTACATCTTGGGTCTAGAGGTACTATACAAATCAAATGGTGTCATCATATCTCAAAGGAAGTTCACCTTAGACTTATTAAAGGAATATGATTGTTTTGCTTACAATAACTTGTCTTCTCCCCTTGATCCTACTGTGAAGTTGAAGGCTGATGAAGGCACTCTTCTCCCTGACCCTACATATTACAGAAATTGGTGGGAAAACTGAATTTCCTCACCAACACCAGATTGGATATAGCCTACAGTGTACAGTTTCTCAGCCAGTTCATGCAGGCACCTAGAGATACACACTTAACAGCAGCCTTCCATCTTCTCAAGTACCTCAAGACAGATCCCACACTTGGAATATTTTTCTCTAATGACACTAATTGCTCCATCTCTGCCTAATGTGACTCTGACTGGGCATCATGTCCTGACTCTGAAGATCTGTCACTGGTTATATTGTTCTGGTTGGAGACAGTCCCATTAGCTGGAAATCCAAGAAACAAGAAACCATTTTCTTGTCCTCAGTTAAAGCTGAGTATAGGTCCCTCAGGAAAGCGGTTGGGGAACTGGTATGATTAAGCAGATTGTTTGAAGAATTTACTATCCCACAGTCCAGTCCCATTACTGTCTTTTGCGACAGCCATTCTGCTATCCACATTTCTCACAATTATGTTTTTCATGAGCGGACAAAACACAGGTCGACTGCCACTTTGTAAGGAACAAACTTCAGGAAGGCCTGATCTCTCTTCAAATGTAGCTAGTACTAACCAATTAGCTGACATTCTTACCAAAGCACTCATAGGAGTTAAACATAATGTTGTTCTTGGCAAGTTGGCTGTGAGATCCTCCCATCCAACTTGAGGGAGGGTATTGAGATATAGATAGTTAGATAAGCAATTTTTCCTAGTTAAGTTAATTGTAATATGCTGAGTCAGCAACGTTTACATTGTAGAGATAGCTTTTACTTTCAGCTACATGTGTACATATATATACACATTGTAATAGTGAAAATGAATGAGAGCCACATTTTACAATTCCTTTGCATCTGCTCTCCTCCTAGATATTTTCTCTCGCTTAGAATATTCTAGAACCTCCATTGGAGCTCCTGTGCGAGCTTCATCCTTCCTTCAATGTGACAATCTTGATAAAAGATCATATTATCTGGCTATGAATTTTTTTCGTGGAAAATAGTTGTATTACTCAACTACAAATTTAAGTCATTGCCATTTAAACATTGTATATCTGATGACAAAACTTTGTTGTCACTAAGTAACGGGTTGATTAGAAACAACAAAATGATTGTCACTAATCATTTATTTATTAGTGATAAATGTTTAGGTTGCAAATAAATGTAGTATTTTGTGGCTAATGTTTTTGCACCATTTAACTACATATTTTACTAATCACTATTTAAGAGACGTCTTCACACCCAAAATTTAGTATTTTTAACGAAAATATCTATTAATTGATCTTCACAAAGATTTTTGTATATCTAACGAAAGCTTGAATAAGTAAATTAACATATATACTTTTAACAAATAGAAAAAGTTAAAAAACACAGAGGTATTATGATATCAAAGATTTTTGTAAAGTAACTTTTATTGCATATATATGCAAGATTTAATTCTCTTAAGTATCTTATCTTCTTCTTTCCATAACTGAAGTCTTCCGTAATCATTAGAATTAATAAAAAGCACGAGTACATATAGTAAAGGGGTAAAAAAAAGGTTCCAGCCAAAAGATTTAAAAAACAATGAAAGCTAACAAAATGAAAACAAAACATTTATGCGGGGCAGGGCGAGTGGACACGGGGCGGGTGAACGCGGGTGCAACTGCTATGCGGGACGGGCAGGGCAGATTGAAATTTTGCGGGTTAAGAGAAAACCCGCCCCGCACCCGCATCGCTTGCCATGCATACGGACATCTGGTGCATGAATAATATAAAATAGACGTCCAACACTGGGTAAACCAAGAATAAAGAGGTCTGGCATGCTACCATGTTAAGGAAATCGACTTAGGCCTGAATCAGCTTCAAAAGTTAGCCTAAGATAAGAATATCGGTCACTTAACTTTAGTAATATATTACTTCACTACTATTTCTTTAATACTATATAAATT
Organism: Nicotiana attenuata; assembly: GCF_001879085.1. Taxonomy (NCBI): domain Eukaryota; kingdom Viridiplantae; phylum Streptophyta; class Magnoliopsida; order Solanales; family Solanaceae; genus Nicotiana; species Nicotiana attenuata. The sequence goes on along the minus strand of NW_017671551.1, from coordinate 27,673 downwards.
AAATGAATATCTTAAATATTGTGCTCAACTAAATAATGACACACAAAATGAGATGGGTGTGTATTAACTATTACTTTGCTTTCACGTGACATATATATTATATTCAATTATTAAAACAATAAGATGCTTTTTGTTTTAAATTTCTAATTTGAAACCTCACCTACAACTGTGTACTAAATGTGTGAATATCAGTCCAGTAAGTAGACAGGCCAGTTGTGGGGGCGAAAACATTAGCCTACAATTCAGTAAGAGACAGAATAAAGAATGGCATCACAGGAGTAGCCAAATTACCTTATACTGCGTTTTTTTTCCTTTTCTAGAATATACGTCTGAAATCGTATGCATCTTCTCGAGCGGAAATAAGTCTCGTCTTCATCTTATTGTGATGTCATCTCTATTAAATTTGTTCCTATCATGTTATTGCTTTTGTCGTCCAACCATCTAAGACCGGATTTGTAACGACCTGGTCGGTCGTTTTGAGCCCTAGCGCGTCGTTAGGCAGCTTGAGGCCATGAGTTGCTTCACTTCAGGTATTACGACTTGTACGCGTGGTCGGAATTGAAATTTGGGAAGTTCGGAGTTGATTTGGAAAGAAAATTCTCATTTTGGAAGCTTTAAGTTGGAAGAATTAACTAAGGTTTGATTTTTGAGTAAACAACCTCGAATCGGGATTTGAAGGTTCCAACAGGTTCGTACGATGATTTTGGACTTAGGCGTATGTCCAGGTCAACTTTTGGATGACCCGGCAACGTTTCGGCGGCTATTGTGGAAGTTGGCATTTTGGAAGAATGTCATAAATTTGGGTTGAAGTGCATTTCAATGTTATCGATGTCCGTTCAAAATTCCGAGTCTGGGAATAGCTCCGTATGGTGATTCTTGTCTTAGGAGCGCGTCCGAATGTGGATTTGGAGGTCCTTAGGTCATTTTGGGGTCATTTGACGGAAGTTAGAGATTTAAAAGTTTTTTTTGAGAAGTTTGACCGGGAGTGAACTTTTGATATCGGGGTTGGATTCCAATTCCGGGAGTTAGAGTAGGTCTGTAATGTTGAATGTGACTTGTGTACAAAATTTGAGGTCAACCGGACGTGATTTGATAGGTTTCGGCATCAAATGTAGGAGTTTGAAGTTCTAAAGTTCATCAAACTTGAATTGGTTGATTCATGATTTCGATGATGTTTGATGTGATTTGAAGGCTCGACTAAGTTCGTAATGTGTTTTGGGACGTCTTGGTGTAATTGGTTGAGGTCCTGAGGACCCAAGTGGATTCTGGATGGCAAACGGATCAAGTTGGGGCTTGGAAGAATGCTGGGACTGTTGTCATCTAGTGTAACCGTACCTGCGAGGTTTTGGCTGCAGGTGCGGAGCCGCAAAAGCGGCCAGGAGGGTCGCAAAAGCAATGTTGGACGAGCTGGGCAGGAGTGCAGGTGTGAGGGAATGTCCGCACCTGCGAGGCGCAGATGCGAAAGGAAAGGCGCAGAAGCGAAGGCGGTAGCTGGGGGCATCTCCTCAGAAGCGATATTTGCCGCACCAGCGGAACCACAGAAGCGGCCAAGTGACCGCAGGTGCGAGAAGTGGCTAGGTAGAAGGGTTCTTTAAGAATGGGGATTTGGCCCATTTTCTTAAATTTTTCACTTGGTTGGGGTGATTTTGGAGAGCTTCAAAGGGAGATTTTCATCAAGCAACACAAGGTAAGTGATTCCCACTTATTATATGTCAAATACATGGTTTGTATAAGGATTTAAACATGAAAATAGTAGAAATTGGGTTTTTTGATAGAAAACCTAGAAATTGATATTTTTGGATTTTGACCACGAATTTGGGCATGGAATTGAGAAGAAATTATATATTTGAGTTCGTGATGCTATGGGTAAAGTTTATCTTCGAAAATTTTCGGAATCGGGACACGTGGGCCTGAGGGTTGCTTGATCTGCTTTTCTAACGGAGTTGGGAATTCGTCTAAATTGATTTGTTATAAGTATTAGAGTATATTTTTATTAGTTTGCACATTGTTTGGCTAGTTTTGGAGCGGTGGGCATCGGTTTGAGGTGTTAGGAAATGTTGGAGCCAGTTATGGAACTTTGGAGCGAGGTAAGTCTCTTGTCTAACCCTGTGAGGGAGAAATTATCCCTAGGTGTTTTAAATGATGTGTGTTATTTGTTGTGGGGGCTATGTACGCATGAGGTGACAAGAGTCCGTGCGTAGCTACATTCATGCTATTGTCCGGGTAGATTAAGGTTCACGCCATGTTATAACTGTACTATTTGAGTTATCTTCTGTCTATTAGATTCTTTTACTTCCATTATTACTTGAGACTAGAGTTACGTAGAGTGGTTCACTCGCCATTGTAAAGATCGGACGGACTTTTTGATTTTCCACGAACTAATTGTACTCCTTTTACGAAATGATTCCACAATATATATGTGTGTATATATATATATATATATATATATATATATATATATATATATGTTTCATTGAAAGGATTTTGTTAAAGAAATTATAACTCACACGTTTATTCATGAGTGGGGGTCAAGGACCCGTTAAAGCTTCTTATTCTAATGGGAGTGAGCCATTCATCTCGGCAGTTTAATAGATGCATCTATGGTTCGTGTCGTTCTATCATCGGCTGTGCACATTTTAAATATTTATGTTATATCGGGCCGTATGCCTCAGCATTTCCCATAACATATCCTCATGGAATCGTGCGTAATATTTGACTAAAATCCAGTGTATCTGTGAGTTTTCCTAATTTGAATAATGACAACCTATTTGATGAGAGTCCACTATATCTATATATATGCTCCGGTTAAGGAGGGAATTTCTAATGGGGAGCTTGAGTTCATTGTAAAGAGGGAGATTTGTACCACGTATTTTATACTTGTTTATTTCATCTATTCACTCTACCTCATATTAATTCACCTCTTTACTGCACCTGATATTATTGGACCACTAGTAAGTGTCGATATTGACCCCTCGTCACTACTCCTCCAGGGTTAGGCTAGATACTTACTGGATATATGTTGATTTATGTACTCATACTACACTTGATGCACATTTTGTACATGTACCTTTATTTCTGATGGTCCCCTGGGCGCGGAGGCGCGGATGATGCGGGGACTTAGGTGAGCTGCACTCTATATTACAATCCCCAACCAGCAGAGTCTCCTTCAGGATAATTATATTTCTTCTGTCCAATTTGTATTCCGGACTGATGCTGTATTTTATTTACTTCCTAGTTGATGCTCATGCACTCGTGACACTAGGTTTTGGGGGCACTTGTGAGTAGTACAATAGTGTAGTTGGGAAAAATATTATCATGTACTCTATGAATTTTATTTCTTATTATTTGATTGAAGGAAAAAATTTAATTTAAAAAAAAAACTAAAATGGGTAATTAAGTTAATCAAGTATTGTTGGCTTGCCTGACAGCGGTGTTAGGCGCCATCACGACCTTTAATGGATTTTGGGTCGTGACAACATGGTATCAGAGCACTAGGTTCACTTAGGTCTCATGAGTCATGAGCGCGTCTAGTAAAGTCTTACAGATCGGTATGGAGACGTCTGTACTTATCTTTAGAGGCTACAGGGTTGTTAGGAGCACTTCCCTTCTTGATTACTCATCGTGCGATTTGATTCCTTTGAGGCTTATGCCTTTGTTTCTTTCCTATTCAATCTTATGCGATGTGAAACGCTTGTTATAAATCGAGAATCAGAGAATTGTAATGGTACTACAAATATGGTATAGGATGTTTCTCCCTGCGTATTTTAATGGACTATTGTCCGCTTTGCGAAAGGCCGTTCTGTCGTTTCAGCTCAGTATCAATATTACCTAACGTTTTGAGATTTGGCATCGATTGTTATGATGATTCATGTGTTGCAATAGCACAGTGTTTGTGTAATGGTAGGATGCTTGTCTATGCGCCGGGGCAAGGAATAACTTGAAAGGAGGGTTTACTCAGTACATGATTCAGGGATTAAGTATTTTATTTCCGGCGGAGGAAAGGCAATCGGACTACGAATGCTCAAGTTTGGAATTTTCATCTGTGATGTGGTGTCATCGCCCTTGTTGAATGCATTATGTTTACCGGTGTTATGGTCTTCTTCAATTCGCCTTTGGGGTCGGGTATTGTGAAATAGTACCGGGGAAGCGGCTGTCAGAGATCACAGTGTGCGGTGGTTCAGGATTGAATCGGTGTTCCGGGTGTTGAGAGCTCAAGGAAGATGATCTTCGGGGAGGTTTAGAACTGGTGGCGATCTGTTGGTTCAGGTGCTACAAAGATGGATTTTGAATTAAGGCAACAACTGAGCAGCGAAGGATGAGGAAGGACATGTGGGAGGTGTCTTGCAGTGGTTAAATTTCTAGAAGGCCAGGTGTAAGAAGCAGAAGTCGAGTAGGTTCTTAAAGGAGAGGGTTTGACCAAAGTGGAAGAGTGATAGAGTAGCATATGGGTTCTGTGGTAGGATAGTTGCACGCCTTGAGGAAAGCTAGAGTGATTTGGGATTCATGGTGGACAGTGACCAGGTCTACGGGCGTAATTTTGGAATATTGGTTGCTATGCAAAGGAAGGTTGGATACGACGGAAAGGAGTTGCTTGATATGAAGAATGATACAAATGGCCTTGGATTGGAATGTATTGTCGCACCTTTAGTTGATGTCCATGAGGAGTGAACGGACTTGTATAGCTAGTGAATGAGCACAGGCTCAGGATGGTAAGGATTTCATAGTAAGAGTACTCATGCAGCATCGTTGGAGACGTATGTAATTTCCACAGGTGGGCTATCTCTTGTGAGCAGGTTAGCAATCATGTGGTGTTGACGAAGCTTCTACGAAGGATTCTACTGGCTATCCGGTAAGAGTTCGGATAAGTAAATGTGGCTAGTGAGTTAGAGTGTTCATGAAATGTTAACAAAAGGATTTCGAGGAATTTGGCGGGTTGATTGTGCAAGATCATGTCGATGGGGGATAAGGAATCTTGGTGGGTTCCAGAGTTATGCTATGGTAGCTTTAAGCTAAGTGGGAGAGCCCAACCGCCTACGATTGGAATGCATGGTTGTCTACTTGTGGGGTTTCTGGTTATCGGCATATTGGTGGGTTATTACGACTAAGGAAAGAGGACATCAGTGATGATTTGAGCAAAGGATCCGAGGAATGTGTGTTATAATTGGCCTTATCAATTTATGTTCAGGCTTTGGGATGACTCAGGATTGATGCTTTGTGTAGAGTTGATTTACAAGGAAGGTGATTCAGCCGGGTGCTTTTTTGAAAGGTGTTCATGTGCTAGCAGAGCCTTGTAGTTGATTATATTTGGGACCAAGTCAGAGTGGGTGACTCTCAACAACGATCCCAGTGGATTCAAAAGTTAAAGTGCGACGCCTAAGGATTTTAAGTCCGTGTTATGGTTAAGTATCAAACTTTTGCAGCGGATTATGAAAAAGGGCTTGGAGTGTTCTACGTTATCTTTGGTCTACGGTATAGCAGTGGAGGAATGGGAGAAAATGACTTCGGATTCATAGAGGAATTACCATGATGGTTGTACCAATTGAAGATGCGAATATGTGCCACAAGGAGGATATGAGATGGTTCATGGGTTTTGAGACAGCGTGGTCTTGTGAAATAAGGTCACTCGGTATGAGTGCGGATGTGAGTTCGTTATGTTTTGAATGGGACTATTATTATTCCTAAGGCAAGACCAAAGTAAATTAGGGGAAGTCGGATCGGTTAGCAATGGTCGAATTAGCATGATGGTGGAAATGATCAGTTCCTTCAGCGTGTTAAGTCATGAAGGTGATTTGTGGCGTATGTGCGAGGCTTGACGGCCGCCGTAGTTTGATTTATTTGGAGGCACTCGAGCATTATGGTCTATTATATGTAGATGGATCCCAGAAGAGTAATGGTGGTTTAGACCACTACTTGAGGGTTATGTTTTCTACGGTTATGGGGATTCATTCATGTTGCAATGGTCCTCCTAGAATGAGTAAAGTGAAAGGTTTCTATATGATAAAGTGTGTATCTTATTAGTGGTTCAGGAGTCATGATGAAATTCCTGGGCCCTTGCGTATTGGTAAGATAGGTGCGGTGAGCGGCATGAAATTTGAAAGTTGAGGATCAAGGTTGTGGCTCGGTGTTGACAAGAATGTCACGAGCTCGGATGAGAAGGAAAGAATTCAGATGTTTAGAGTAGGCTTGTATTGTCTTCAGCGTCAACTGAGATCGATGTTATGTGTAAGAGGCCTTGTGTACGGATTTGCTGATCCTTGATTCACTTTAAAATATTGGTATGGCCGGTGGTATAGATGTGCAAACTTATTACCTGGTGCGGAAGGTCGTGGGAGCATGTCCCACGGAAAGATTGTATAAGTGTGACATGTAGTCACTTGATTGATTGAAGATTGAAACCAAGTGTGGAGATTTTCGGTACTGTCGCTAATGTGAGAGCTTAGGCCTGAAAGGCGCTCTACTCAGTTGGTTGTGAATTGTGGAAGTTTGTTCCGGATTCGACGATTGTTCTTGCGTGTCATGGGAAAAAGATCATAGTGGATCCTTGGAAGGGTATTGGCCCAGTATGGTACGGTCAGAATCGGCTTGAGGTCCGTGGATGGATCTAAATGTGAATGCGGGCTCTATATCAGGGCGGATTTGTTCATTTCAGCATAATATTGTTTATGGAGGAGTATTTGAACGTTGGATGTTATTTCGTCGTTGGCTATTTCATGTAATATTGTGCCATGTGGGTTGTGAGGCGGTTTGATTATTTACACTCGTGTTAAGATCCCATGTAATTTGTGGTGTTGTGCGAGCAGGATGGCTCTTGAGATACAGGTCAATTATTGCACCTTAATTGTGCTTGAGTTTCGTGGCGTATGGCACTATCCATCTCCCCAGGATTTCTATTATGCACTTCGAGTGCTTGTGGCTGATATTCGGGTATTTCGCATGTATGAGCATTTTAGCTCGGTAACTATTTCCTTTATAGATTATTATGTGTGGATCAGGTGGCACGCCTCCACGGGTACATTGTCTGGATCGGGTGGCACGCCACTATGGGTATCATGGTTAGATCGGATTGCACGCCGCAACTGTATTATGTGTGGATCAGGTGTCATGCCATAACAGTGTGATGTTGAGTACAGTTTCCCATATCTATTCTTGTGCATTTTGTTTCTCATTTTCTAAGGAGCGATTCATAGCATCTCTTCGGTTGTTTAATTAGTTACGTGGGTTGAGTAGTTCTTTCCAGGGCTCATTTTTCCTTTGGTATCACATTCAAGTTCGTAGCTTGTCAGCACATTGTGGCATCATATGAGACTTTTGGCAGTGTCTGAGGTATCTTATTGCCTGAGCAGCTTGTACTGGGGGAGACAAGATTATTGGACCTAGGATCAGTGCGAATAGATTTAGATGAAGCATATTAAAGAGAAAATACCGTTATTTGGTTCATAATGAGGCAATGGTTCTTGTCAAGAGAAGGAACTCAATGATTTGTTGACTCGGAGTTGGTTATAAATTTCAACACATCTCTTCCGTCGTGGCAGCGTTACAAGAGTTCGAACAGGACTTATATGTGTTATGAGGTGTGTTATGAACATCAAATTCGTGGGATTTCGGCTATTGTTATCAGAGGATGTTATTATTGTAATGTTAATTATGCGGTGCATGGTGTGGATTCAGCAAAGGTATTCAATCATGTATTGGTGCGTCATGTAGTGATTGATTCGGTGTTCGTATGATGGAAACAGGCCTGGCAGAGAACTCCGAATGTTGGAATTGGGCTCTAAGGCTTATTTGACTAAATAAAAGGGATGATCTTCAGACTGGCTCAAGCTAGTGTGCTCAACTGAGTGATGGTAGCACGGGTAGGTGCACGAGGTGTTAGACAATAATTTCAGACAACTCTAGAGCGGTTCTTAGCACGTTCGAGGATGAACGTATGTTTAAGTGGGAGAGAATGTAACGATCTGACCGGTTGTTTTGAGCCTAGTGCGTCGTTCGGCGGTTTGAGGCCATGAGTAGCTTCACTTCAGGTATTATGACTTGTATGCGCGGTCGGAATTGAAATTCGGGAAGTTCGGAGTTGATTTGGAAAGAAAATTCTCATTTCGGAAGCTTTAAGTTGGAAGAATTGACTAAGGTTTGATTTTTGAGTAAACGACCTTGGAATCACGATTTGAAGGTTCCAACAGGTTCCTATGATGATTTTGGACTTGGGCGTATGTCAGGGTCGGGTTTTGGATGACCGGGGAGCGTTTCAGCGCCTAATATGGAATTTGGCATTTTGGAAGAATTTCATAAATTTGGGTTGAAGTGCATTTCAATGTTATCGATGTCCGTTTGAAATTTCAAGTCTGGAAATAGCTCTGTATGGTGATTCTGGTGTCGGGAGCGCATCTGGATGTGGATTTGAAGGTCCGTAGATCATTTCGGGGTCATTTGGCGGAAGTTAGAAATTTGAAGGTTTTTTTGAGAAGTTTGACGGGGAGTGGACTTTTTGATATCGGGGTCGGATTACAATTCCGGAAGTTGGAGTAGGTCTGTAATGTTGAATGTGACTTGTGTGCAAAATTTGAGGTCAATCGGAAGTGATTTGATATGTTTCGGCATCGAATGAAGGAGTTTGAAGTTCTAAAGTTCATCAAGCTTGAATTGGGTGGTGATTCGTGATTTCGATGATGTTTGATGTGATTTGAAGGCTCGCTAAGTGCGTAATGTGTTTTGAGACGTGTTGGTGTAATTGGTTGAGGTCCCGAGGGCCTAGAGTGGATTTCGGATGGCAAACGAAACGAGTTTGGGCTTGAAAGAATGATGGGGTTGCTGTCATCTGGTGTAACCGAACTTGCGAGGTTTAGGCCGCATGTGCGGAGCCGCAAAAGCGGCCAGGAGGGTAGCAAAAGCGATGTTGGGCGAGCTGGGCAGGAGCAGAGGCAGGCAGCTGGGGGCATCTCCGCAGAAGCGGAATATTTGGCGCACCTGCGGAACCGCAGAAGCGGTCAAGTGAACACAGGTGCAAGAAGTCGCTGGTAGAAGGGTTTTTTAAGAACGGGGACTTGGCCCATTTTCTTCCAGTTTTCAGTTGGCTGGGGTGATTTTGGAGACCTTCATAGGGAGATTTTCATCAATCAACACAAGGTAAGTGATTCCCACTTATTATAAGTTAAATACATAGTTTGTATAAGCATTTAAATATGGAAATTAGTAGAAATTGGGATTTTGATAGAAAACCTAGAAATTGGTATTTTTGGATTTTGATCACGAATTTGGGCATCAAATTGAGAATAAATTATATATTTGAGTTCGTGATGCTATGGGTAAATTTTATCTTCAAAAAATTTCGGAATCCGGGCACGTGGGCCTGAGGGTTGCTTTATTGACTTTTCGAGCGGTGTTCGAAATTTGTCTAAAGTGATTTGTTATGAGTATTAGAGTATATTTTTATTGGTTTGGACATTGTTTGGCTAGTTTTGGAGCGATGGGCATCAATTTGAGGTGTTAGAGCAACGTTCGAGCCGGTTATGGAACTTCGGAGCGAGGTAAGTCTCTTGTCTAACCCTGTGAGGGAAAATTACCCCTAGGTGTTGTAAATGATGTGTGCTATTTGTTGTGGGGGCTATGTACACGCGAGGTGACGAAAGTCCGTGCGTAGCTACATTCATGTTATTGTCCGGGTAGATTAAGGTTCACGCCATGTTATAACTGTACTATTTGAGTTATCTTCTGTCTATTAGATTCTTCTACTTCCATTATTACTTGAGACTAGAGTTGCGCAAAGTGGTTGACTCGCCATTGTAAAGATCGGACGAACTTCATGATTTTCCATGAAATAATTGTACTCCTTTTACGAATGATATATATATATATATATATATATATATATATATATATGTTTCATTGAAAGGTTTTTGTTAAAGAATTTATAACTCACACGTTTATTCGTGAGTGGGGGTCAAGTACCCGTTAAAGCTTCTTATTTTAATGGGATCGGGCCATTCGCCTCGGCAAGATTTATGTACCACACTCTCATGGTAGCGGGTCGTTCGCCTCGGCAGTTTAATAAATGCATCTATGGTTCGTGCTGTTTGACCCTCGGCAGTGCACAGTTTAAATGTTTATGTTGGATCGGGTCGTACGCCTCGGCATTTCCTATAGCATATCCTCATGGAATCGTGCGTAATATTTGGCTAGAAGCCAATGTATCTGTGAGTTGTCCTAATTTGAATTATGACAACCTATTTGATGAGATCCACTATATCTATATATATATATATATATATATATATGCTCCGGTTTAGGAGGAAATTTCTAATGGAGAACTTGAGTTTATTGTAAAGAGGGAGATTTGTACCACGTATTTTATACTTGTTTATTTCATCTATTCACTCTGCCTTATATTTATCCACCTCCTTACTGCACATGATATTATTGGACCACTAGTAAGTGTCGATGTCGATCCCTCGTCACTACTTCTCCGGGGTTAGGTTATATACTTACTAGGTACACGTTGATTTACGTACTCATACTACACTTGCTGCACATTTTGTGCAGGTACCTTTATTTCTGGTGGTCCCTTGGGCGCGGAAGCACGGATGATGCGGGGACTTAGGTAAGCTGCATTCCATATTACGATCCGCAACTAGCAGAGTCTCCTTCAGGGTATTTATATTTTTTCTGTTTGTATTCCGGACAGATGATGTTTTTTTATTTTACTTCCTAGTTGATGCTCATGCACTCGTGACACTAGATTTTGGGGGCACTTGTGAGTTGTATGGTAGTGTAGTTGGGAAAAATATTATCGTGTACTCTGTAAATTTTATTTCTTATTATTTGATTGAAGGAAAAATTTTGATTCCAAAAAAAAATACTAAAAGGGGTAATTAAGTTAATCAAGTATTGTTGGCTTTCCTGCCAACAGTGTTAGGCGTCATCACGATCTTTAATGAATTTTGGGTCGTAACAAGATACAATAGCAGCTTCTGCACCCATTGACTTTGCATCTTTTAACGTCTCGAACTTGGTAATACCTTAACATCAGTACACTTTACACTCACCCAATCGGGAGAAAATGATGATTCAATTGTTATATTAGTCATCAATTATTGCACATTATACAATCCAATATGTCACATGAGATAGATTTATTTCCTCATATTCGCCTTTACAAGTCTTTGCCTCTGTCTCTGGTTTTAGTCCTGAAAAAATCAAGCAAGGAGCGTTTCTTCCTTTAATGATCTGTACAGACTACGGATTAGTCGACACGGAGCGGGGGAAAAAAAAAACAAGCCGTTGCCTCTGTCTCTGGCCTATCAAATTTGCGGTGGTCCGTGCTGCCTTCTGCCAGTCCCTCTGGCCAAAGAAAGCAGCGGTTCATTATTTGCAATCCTCCAAATTCTGCTTTGTTGTGCCTAGAGAGAAATTCGAATTCTATTTTCACGCACTTATGGCTATTAAACTGTATATAGAAGACGAAAAATTAAGATTCACCACTTATAAGATAGAATGTTAAAAAATACTAGGTCATGTGTGTTGGAAAAACATTGGATTATGGAGAATAAAATTAGCTTGAGGCGTGTCAAGAACACTGTCCTTAAGGATATTTTGCCCACACCATGATGAATAAAACTAGGCGTATCCCCCAGGATTCAACAAGCTCTTCTAGTATTACTAGGAGCAGAAACAACAAAGATTGAATAAAAGAAAACCCAACACAAAAGAAAAGGGAAAAAAAGTTTTAACTTTGTTCACACTCTTTTTTCTTTTATCCTCCAAATAAACAAACATATACTTATATATGAAATCCAAAAAGGACATCTGATTGTTGGCAAGATAACGTTAGAAACCAAGGCCATTAAGGCTCTTAAATTGCCAATTGAGTTTTCAACAGTAACGTTCAAATTAGCATTCAATATTCAAAATTATTTTGTCCCAATTGATTTCAAAATTAAACTAAGTTTCTGTTACAAATATATTTTAATAATTACTATAATAATGACTTATTAATATCATAGTAAGAAAATGAATCTAGACATAGTTTTGGAATATTTCTTTTTGAGTTATCAAATTATTTTTCTAACAATCCCCTACATAACTCAAAAAGAATATTAAGTAATAGAGTAAAATAAAAGTTTAGCTGGATTTTCACAAATAAGCACAATGCGTCGAATCCGGTGTCTCTTGGACTATGAACCAGACCTAGATAAAATAAGATTAAACTTATAGAACAATTGGTGAAGTTTAGAACTTCTATGAACCAAGAATTCTTTTGTAAGTCTAGTGTCTTATAACATTCTACTCGCACACACTTTGTTGTTTATCGCGGTTTTGCGCTAAGAGGCCATGCGCGCGCCTGGTTTTTCGTGAGTGCTCTAGAAATTTTGCCACAAATTTCAAAGAAGCTGCCACACCCCACACTCATATAGGTCCATCCATCAAGTGTGTTCTGCAGCACAATACACCACCTACAATAGGCTATGGATTATTGGATTAAGAGTTTAATAACTCACCCTCACATTCCTTGCAGTCTTGCACTATATACACACACCATAGGAAGAGACGTAATTTAATAGTGCACATTTAATCAACTAATGACTTGTTATTACCCATATGAACCTACTTCATGGGATCTCCAATCACATAGGTTGGGTTACCATCATTGTTGATATATCTCTAATTGGCAAAAGTCTCTACCCCTCGATGTTTCACTTATAAGTCAAAGGATCGGTCAAATCCTCTTTTGACTACACATAATATGTATAAAAAATTCTCATCTCCAAGCAATTGCTTTGTCACATTATGTCTCAAGAGAATGTATCTACTCTTCACATTGAAAGATTTATTTTCTTACAATGGCTATTGCGCCTTGGCAATCACAAATCATCCACACAAATATGGTCGGTTTAACTCCTAGTGGAATACTCGTCGAGAGGTTGCTTAATCAGCCTCATTGCCAGACAATTCCAATATTATAACACCCCATCAAAAGGTAATCACACAATCAATAGTGAATATTTTCTCATGTGAATCAAAGATTCCATTACTGTATCCTTCTAATACAATGAAAAATTCACACACACAATAGTATCTCACAGTATTTCTTAAGTAAGGAAAAGACATCTCAAAAGAAACTTTAACTTCCACAACATATCTCAAATTTGTAGGAAATCATAATTCAACAATTTCATCAACATATTTTGATATTTCAATACAAAAAAATTTCACAAAAAATCTCAATTGTGTAAGGCTTCATTATAATTTTGATAAATAATTTTCCTACCTTTTTCCTTCTTATGATCAGGCTATAACACTCTGAACACCCGATTTCCCACATTTTAGAAAATTTCAAATTAAGGAGATAATATCTTCACAACTCATAAAGATTTTTACTAGTTTCTCATAAGAAAATCCATTAATTCTATCTAATGCAAATCAATGCTCTTGATTGATTTTCTTCAAAAGAAACCAAATAAAACATTTGAAATCCCACGACACAATAAATTTAACCACATCAATAATAGATAATAACACCAAATGCTTGTTGCGACATTTCTATGTGGTAAATTTATATGATATTTCAATCTTAATACTCAAAATATATAATGATATAATCTTAATAAATCTTAGTTTACTCTCTTGTATCCTCGCAAAGTATGCTCTCATTTATTCTAAAATATAAGTTCTATCATACCAGAATAATATTCATGAGGAACATCAACAACAAATGGTTCCAATATCTCAAAATAATGGCGTGACTCGGAATCCTTGCCAAGTTGTGACATTTTCTTTTATAAAGTAAAAAGAGTCGAACCGTTTGACACACTTGAAGTCGAATTTATAAAATAAGGACCATCTCATGGTAAAACTCCTTTGTCATTCCGTCTACATCATTTTGCTCTTTATATGTTTGAAAAAATTGCAAGGAGTTCTCAAAGCTAAGGCATTAAGAAACTAACCGATAGTTGAATTAGTCGCAAGTTTGATAACTAACCCAAAGGCAAAGAACTCAAGCTAATCAAGAAGTTTGAACAATCACAAAGTGATAAAAAATTGTCATGGATCCACTAGCTTTCTCAAAACGAAGAATTCATCAACATTATTTTAAGCTGAATTCATCAACATTATTAGGCCTTTAATAATGGTAATTGCAAGTTCTAATAACGGAAAGATAAGCAATTTCACTATCTATGTATTGGTAGGTTTTGCTCCAACAAATTATAAAATAACGGAGTGCTAATGTAATAATTTTAGGAGATAAAAATACTCCAACATGAGACTACTCTTGTTCACCAATTAAAAAAAATTTAGACAACACACAAGTCACTAATTCTATTGTAGTGAATCAAGTATTCAAATCACTACCAATATACTTACAAAATTATAAGTTCTCTTAGTTCAATCACTACCCGTTTAAGATGCTTATTTGTAAATCAATTGAAGTTCTTTGTAACTCAATGCATTAAAATCCATATGCACAAAATGAGGTTGCACATTTTGAATTCAAGTAATAGACTACCCAATGTAAATCTTACCTTTACCTGCTTTGAAGAAAAGAGATGGATGAAAAAATTGATATGTCACCGGGTTGAATTAAAATAATAGCTGAACTAGTCTGTGCATCATGTGTAAGAGCATCAGCCAAAATATTGCAATCGGTATTCTCCATAAGAATAGAGTGTGAAATATCCTTAAGATTGTTGGAAAAATATTAGATTATGGAGAATAAGATTAGCTTGAGGCGTGTCAAGGACACTATCCTTAAGGATATTTCACCCACACCGTGATTAATAAAATTAGGCGTATCCCCCAGGATTCTAAAAGCTCTTCTAGTATAACTAGGAGCAGAAACAACAAAGATTGAATAAAAGAAAACCCAGCACAAAAGAAAAGGGAAGAAAAGTTTTAACTTTGTTCACACTCTTTTTCTTTTATCCTCCAAATAAACAAACATATACTTATATATGAAATCCAAAAAGGACATCTGATTGTTGGCAAGAAAACATTAGAAATCAAAGCCATTAAGGCTCTTATATTGCCAATTGAGTTTTCAACAGTAACGTTCAAATTAGCATTCAATATTCAAAATTATTTTGTCCCAATTGATTTCAAAATTAAACTAAGTTTCCGTTACAAATATATTTTAATAATTAACTATAATAATGACTCATTAATATCATAGTAAGAAAATGAATATAGACATAATTTTGGAATATTTCTTTTTGAGTTATCAAATAATTTTTCTAACAATGTGTACATAGTGTAAAATTGAAAATAGCATGACTAGAATAGAACATATTAGGTACTCACGCGAGTATACTATCCTATAGGAGTGGAAACGAATAGAGACAGATTTTCAATTTAAATTTGTCAATAATTATGTTTTCACCATTGAACACGTTGCAGTTTTACAGTTATGAATTTAGAAATTGATATTTTTGTACCATTCTAATATCTTTAATTAGTCACCCCACAAGTTGCTGAATAAAACATTAATGGACCACCTCTCAGCTCATCTTCCCTATGAATCTCACATGTCGCAATTCAACAACTAGTGCGTAATTCTTTACCTCCTGTAGAAAAGGTGGACTGCGACCAATGGTAATGTAAACGAATGAATATTATTATTATACTAATAACAGAGCAGTAGGATGTTGGAATAAAACAAAGCACCATTCAATAGATATTTTGAGCAAATCAAACAGTACTCAGAAGATCACATTTTTCAAGAATATTGAAGTTGAAGTTACATAGAGAGCAAATCATGGGCCATAACCAATCCAAATGTATGTTGTGTCTTTAATTAGAAATTTAGAACTTATAATAGGACATACGTATTATCTCAAAGTTTGTGTTATCGAGCGTAAAGGCCCATATATATAATTAGTAGAGACAAATTAGTAAAAATTGCACAGGGTGCCTTATTTGGTCGTCCCCATTTAATCTTGTTTACCTCAAAAAATGTGAGTAACAATTAAAGGTGATTTGTGGTTTTAAAGATATGTGATTTATTCCAATACTAAAGAATATACAAGTAATATTAGGTTTAAGTAAGAAGAATTAATAAACCAAACAAGTGTTGTTAGAGCAAGGGGGACCTCGAGCTAGATTATCTCGGGGGCCTCGAGGCGAGTTAAGAGCAAATAAAGTATGAACAATAAAGTAAAAATAATAAAGCTGAAGAACAATTGTGGAGCACAGTAAACGAGAAAAGCAGAATAGAATGTTCTATTATAGTGAATGAGATGATCTTTACAAATGATTGGGGTCCCCTTTATACAGAAGAGGAAAACCCTAATATGGTACATTTCCAATTATAGTAAGGAATTATATTGGTACAGCTGTATAACAACCTAGTACGGACTCGTACTATTCCATACAAATCTTATCCCTTAATTTATGCCCTGATCCACGTGTCTTTGAGAAATTCCCGCTCTTTCTTGAGTGTCATCGAAATTGTACTGTCCTCGAGGCAGATCATGACGGGTCTCCGGTTTGCTTCTCGAGGTGCGCACATCCCGGCCGGGCTCGATTCTTACTTCTGAACTCGAGCTCGGGGTATGATCAAGTCTTCGAAATCGAGCTCTCCAATTTATACCGTATATAGATAGTCCCCGCGTTTGTTAGAATGAAATGATACGAAACAATTTGAATTCCCGAAGACCTTTATGATGGCATCACTCTTATGACATAAGCGTTGAAATGACCGAAGCGTCCCATCGGTTCTTTTCCCCAAAAGCATTAAATGCACGCTAGAGCCGGTCGGCCATCAATATTAATGAACCGTCGCCGCCTTCCTCTATATATACTTGTTTTCTCTTCTCATTAAGAACTTTTCCACCTTGCAACACCTATTTTCCTCTATACGTTTCCTTTTCACCACCGGTTCCTCCGCTGTATTAGCTCAAAACCTTGCCGGTTTATTCATCTCTTCCTTCTTTTTCTAAAGAACCGATGGCAAAAACTTCCAAGTCGGTTCCTCAGAAAGAAGGAACCTCCACTTCTACTTCACGTCCGGCCGGTGGTAAACCCCCGGCGCTTCATGAGATTGTACCGTACAATTTTTCTTTGAAAAAGGACTTTATAGTCGAGAACCCTCCCGACGTCCCCGGCCATCGAGAGCATGCATCAAGATACATAAGGTCAATTGAGAAAAAACACCTCGATGCTGTGAGGAGAGAGTGTAAATGGGAAGAGAAGGTCGTTCTGCAAATACCTTCTCGTGAGGAGGACATCACAACTTACGTAGAGGGTTCCTGAGTGTGTATACATAGGGTCCCCTCGACCCGCTCGTGCTTGAATTCTGCCGAAGATATCAAGTCACTCTGGGCCAGATTCATCCGTCCTTTTGGTGGATCGTAATAATGATGAGGTTCTTCACTGAAAAGGTCGGGCTCGAGTTCACCCTCAGCCACCTCATCCGATTATATCAACCTCAACATTTCTGAGGTTTAATCAAACTCCAACGCCGATCAACCAAGTCCTTCTTCGCCAGTAATGATGAAGACAAGGATCGAGGTTGGATGAGCCGGTTCATCCGGGTGAGGATCGTCGATGTTATTCGCAAGGAGTTCCTGCCGTTCCCCGAATAGAACTTCAAACGTGAGTGGAATTCTTTGCTATTGTTCTTTCCCATAAATTTTTCTAAACTTTGCATAATTATTCCTTTCCCTTTTCCGCAGCGGTCCCGTGGATGCCTTATGCGGTCCTCGACCTCAAGGACTGGGTTAGCAAACTAGCTGCTACTTCATCTTACGACAAACGCAAGTGGCGGGACTTGTTGAAAGGCAAGTGGGAAGCGAAACACCACGGTACGCGTCATAATGTTTCTTTCCTTATTAAGAATGTCTTCCTTCATGTGACCTGATTCATCTATCGCAGGTATTGGTGAGTTCTTCGATATGAAGACGCCCCCTACCGGGGAGGAAGTAGGATCTTCGGCTCCAAAGCCTGTCGCGCCCCATTTTTTCTCGCGAAATCAAGTTTTGTGACATTTTGGTTGAGACAACTCGTTCCTTTTGGGAAAGGGGTTTGCATTTTTTGAAGAGTCGCCACCTAACGATTTAAGGTGCATTAGGGCACCTATAGGGTTCATTTATAACTACGTTTGGTAACCAGAGATAGGGTAAGGGCTTGAAATTATCCTAAGAAGAAGGTGTTAGGCACCCCTTAGGATCCACCAGTGTGGTTCCCGGCCAAACAACTTTTGTGGATTTGTACAATTTAGAAATAAACAAGTATGGCTCAAATAATAAGGGATTTAAGTTTAAGTACACAGATGTTCGAAAAACAGTTAATGAAAAGCTAGATTTTGAAAAGAATTATAATCTAAGCATGTTTGTGAATGTAAAGGGGTATCCTAGGTTTGTTTATAATATGGATCACAGCAATGCAATACCCGGTATGACACTCCTCAAAGAGGGGCTACACATGGTATTAACACACCGGTCATCATATCCATATCTACCCTTTCCCATCCCATGAAGGTAATTAAAGCGAGGGTTGGTCTCGACCCCTATTGCATGCTGTTACCCGTCCCTTCCTATCGGTCCCGGAGGAATTTAGGACTCCTATCCTATAAAAAGGGGGTTCTAGGAAGACCCTCAAGTTTAAAGGTAAAATACTAAGGCGACACATAATAAACAGATAGGACTTCAATTAAATGGTAGCATGGAAGACAAATAAAAGGCTCAGATATACCTCCACACATAGTACACATAAACAGCATGACTCATACACAATTAAGGTCTAAATTCAGATCCTAAGCATGGTATCTAAGTGATAACAACAGAGTCAGATTTATTACATAACTCAGAGAGGAAGTCCTAATTAGGCTTGCCTACTGATTTTAACATGCTGACAGTTAAACACTAATCACAAAGACGGTTCTGGTTTTATTTTAAAGTTGATTACCTAAGGCTTGCCTAGGCGTAAAATAATATACAGCAGTTTATTCAGATTTGTTAAGAATTCCAGGTTGTTATACCTAATAGCATGCAATTCTAAATGTTGCAAACATCCAGAGACTAATTACCAGTTTGTTTAGAACAGGAGGACTGTTTATACATCTGTATTTAGACTAGTGTGATTGAATAAGTGCGATCCTATAACATGATGTCTAATGCAGCATGATGTATAATAACTTAAACAGGATTTCTAAATGCAGAGCATGGTTGCAATATGGTGAGTGCATGAATAACAAATTGTGTTAACACGTTTACCCTAACGTAGGATTTCTAAATGAAATTTTAGAACATATTTACATGGGCAGAATCATATAATAGCAGCTTATTTTATTGTGATAATCTACCTTATAGAAAGGATTTCTAAGTGTGGACGAGATGATGAAAACAGTACATATAAATCCTAAATAGCATGATATCTAATGCACGGTATGATTGGCATGTTGTACCTAAACATGGCTGCTATTGCGCATAGAGAAAGTAAACCTAGGAAATGCAAATGCAGAATGGTAGCCTTATGCAATGCAAATGCAGATGGTAGCCTTATGCAATGCAAATGCAGATGGTAGCCTTATGCAATGCAAATGCAGATGGAGACAGCGTTTAGTCTCGGAAGGCAGAATGGTAGCCTTATGCAAGTTGGAAGGCAGAATGGTAGCCTTATGCCAGTTGGAAGGCAGAATGGTAGCCTTATACAATGCAAATGCAGATGGAGACAACGTTTAGTCTCGGAAGGCAGAATGGTAGCCTTATGCAAGTTGGAAGGCAGAATTGTAGCCTTATGCAATGCAAATGCAGATGAAGACAGCGTTTAGTCTCGGAAGGCAGAATGGTAGCCTTATGCAAGAAATAAAATAACAAATGACAGTAGAGTTTTCTTAGCTGATAGCAGATTGCGGCATTATGATTACTGGGATCATTGTGACTATGGAGCATTACTGGTGTGTGCTGATAGCAAATGTTGGCAAGTGCAACGGTTCTGAGAACAATGTTTTTTCCCTGGACGTACAGTATGTTTAAGGATTTCACAATCCTAGTGCCTGCATCCAAGAAAAATCGTGAGTCTTGTAAAGGGGGGGGGGGGTTAGTTCGTATCCCCGCTGGCTTTGCTTGGATCGTTCGGCTTTGATCTGGTGACACCGTCTATATCATTGGGGTAGCGTTGCTAAATAAAGAAGTTTCAATAATAAACATGCATGATTTTGTAAAAGTATGACATAAATGTATAATAAAAAATAGCTTTTAGATGAACCGACGACTGTGACGTAGTTCAGGACATTGCAACCTCCTGCTACGGAATTTTGAGGGTCCTCCTCAAAATTCTGCCCCAGTTTGATGGGTTGACATTTCTGACTGTTGCTCGTGCGGCGCAATTGACAATCAGGATGTGTATATTTGGCAAAGGGAAGTCGTCTTTCGGACTGGCCCGGTTGAGATCCCGGTAGTCGACACAGACTCTGACTTTCCCATCCTTTTTTGGTACTGGCACAATGTTGGCTAACCACGTTGGGTGTTCTACTACCCTGAGAACCTTAGCGTTGATCTGCTTGGTGACTTCTTCCTTAATTTTCAAGCTCATATCGGGCTTGAACTTTCTGAGCTTTTGCTTTATCGGTGGACACATTGGATTGGTTGGCAGTTTGTGAGCCACAATAGACGTACTCAGACAAGTCATGTCATCATACGCCCAGGCGAATATGTCCTCATACTCCTTTAGAAATTCTGTGTATTCTTCCTTCTCTGATGGCGACAAGTGAATGTTGATTCGCGTTTCCTTGACGGTTTCTGGATCTCCCAGGTTGACAATTTCGGTCTCGTCCAGGTTGGACTTAGGTATGTTCTCAAAATTCTCAACTTCTTTGACAATCTCATCAGGTATGTCATCTTCCTCTGAATCCACGTCCGTTTGTTGCGTTGTCTCATTGCATGTCACAGTCATTGGTTCATTAAGACAAGTAATAGTAATGTTGTATAGGTAAAGTAATGAGAGAAAACGATAGCAATGAATATTAATTCATAAGAAAAATCAAAAATGCTTTTGATAAAGTGAATAATTGCTTTGAACATCGAAGATCTTATTGCGGGAATTGAAAAATGCGAAAAGAAAATCATTTAGTAAATAAAATGGTGAATAATGCTTGTTTTAGCCTTGCTACCCCGAGGCTCATCGGGCTTTGGTTGTCCTGATGGTCCAATTCTTGAGATGTGCCCCTCTGCTCACAGCCTGTATGGAAGGGCCTTCCTCTCCCTCCTCCTCGAGAATAACGCAGCAGTCCATATCACTGTCCTCTAGAAATAAGTTCTTCATTGCTGCAAGTGCTTCTTCTTCATCTGACCCATAAATAATGTCGGCCTGTTGGAAGGTCTGCTCCAGATGCGGTATTGGCTGCTCTAGTGGGTAGTAAAGATCGTGCCATGGTGGCGACCAGCTATTGAATTCTTCCCAGGTGTATTCATATCCCAAACCGAAGGTAGTGCCATGTTTCTTGAGTTTTATGGGTTCAGAGATTCCTTGGAGGTTCTTGCCGAGCCCTTTGCCAGGATCGTACCCACTCCAACTCAGTATGCTCTCGATTTTGCTATCCCACCATTTGTCTTTGTCGATAGCATTGACCTGTTCAATGTGGTGGTAAGTTTCTCCACCCAGCTTCCTTCTTCCTTTGATTGCCGGAATAGTCTGGTGACTGTATATAGGGTTGCTACCGTCGCCGTGAATGATCACTTCCTGGTGATTCCATTTGAACTTTACTGCCTGATGCAGCATTGACGCTACGGCCCTAGCAGCATGGATCCATGGCCGTCCCAGCAGCAAGTTGTAAGACGTTGGTACATCTATTACCTGGAAATCGACCTCGAACCAGGTAAGGCCGACCTCGAACCAGGTAAGCAAGTTGTAAGCGTCTCAGAATTTTGCAGCAAAGTGAGAATGGATATTTGTGATGGCGTCTTGTTCAACTCGTCGATGACCGAATACTCCTTGGCCTGTACTTTTCTCCAAAGGTCGTCCGGACCTGTCTCAATGAGGGGTGGCCAATTGGAGGCCTGCTTGCTTGATTTAGCTAGATATTCAGGGGTATCGACTCTACAAGTTCTTGACATACCCTGTGCTGCGATAGTTTCTTCAGTCCTGACCTTGCCCTTCCTTCTCGCCTCGGCTGTATACTCCCAGGGTATAGCATTTGTATAGAAGGGTGGCGTGGTTGATATCGCCACTGGGATCGGCACGGCTATCCTCACTTCGAATGGAACATGTGCCTTGGGTGGCAAGACTGCAACCCCAAATGGTGCGGGTGCATTTGTCGGAAACACAAATTCAATCTCAATTGGTACCGGTGTCTTTGCGGGTGGTGCTGCTTCAAACTCAAGAGGTATAGACATATTCACCTCAACATCCTCAGACGGTTAGATCTGGACTATGATTGGATTGAGAGTAATTGCCAGTTTCTTTGGGTCATCACGTTCTGCGATCAACCCGATTGATCCCTCGGGATCCCAGTCATCTTCTATTTCAATCATGTGGATACCTCAACCCTTATGGTTTGGTAGAGGATTGTTGCGGATGTTTGGAGCGGGTTCCTTTGCCACAATGATCTTGTTATCAATCAGAGATTGTATCTTAACTTTCAAAGAGCGGCATTCATCGATGGTGTGCCTTTTCATGCCGGAGTGGTATGCACAGAACTTGTTTGGGTTAACCCATTGAGAAGGATTCTCAGGGGTTGCAGCAGGGATGGGGGTGACATAACCAGCAGCTTTGAGCTTCTCATACAGCTGGTCGATGGGTTCAGCGATGGCGGTATATTGTTTTGGAGGTTTGCGATCAAAATTAGGTCGAGGTCTAGGGAAGTTTTGGCATGCAGGGGGTGATTGATAATGGGGATGGTTGAGAATTGTAAGTTGGTAGACATGAGCGGGTTGTGAGTATCTGG
>NW_017671551.1:0-922 GCF_001879085.1 Nicotiana attenuata | reverse complement strand
AGGGTTCATTTATAACTACGTTTGGTAACCAGAGACAGTGTAAGGGCTTGAAATTATCCTAAGGGGAAGGTGTTAGGCACCCCTCAGGATCCACTAGTGTGGTTCCCGGCCAAACAGTTTTTGTGGATTTGTACAATTAGCAAATAAACAAGTATGGCTCAAATAGTAGGGGATTTAAGTTTAAGTACACAAATGTTTGAAAAAAAAACAGTTAATGAAAAGCTAGAAAAGAAGTACAATCTAAGCATATTTGCGAACGTAAAGGGGTGTCCTAGGTTGGTTAGCCTATAGGATCACATCAGTACAATGCACGGTAATCACTCCTTAGAAAGGGGCTACGCGTGGAATTAGCGCACCGGTCATGATATACATGTCTACCATTCCCGTCCCCTTATTGGTCATGCAAAGCGAGTGTTGGTCTTGGATTCCTATCGTGTGCTGCTACTCGTCCCTTCTTAACGATCTTGGAGGGAGTTAGGACCTCTACCTATAGGTGGTTCTAGACGTACCCCTAAGGTTTTAAAAGGAAAAAATTCTAAAGCGACAGTCAAAACATTTAGGACTTTCACACAAAATGGGAGCAATTAAAAGGCTCAGAGTTTCCTCCTCAAACAAACACATAAGCAACACGACTTAAGCACAGTTAAGGGCAGTATTCAGATTCTTAAGGCATGACATCTAGGTGTTTTTTAGAAGGTGAGCAGATAGCCGATTTGTTGTATTACTCAGAAAGGCCTAATCAGTTTGCCTACTGATTTTAAAACCTGTTGAGAATTAGGCAGCATACACAGGAAGGCATATTTCCGATTTTAACAGCTCAGTTGCCTAAGGCTGGCTTAGGTGTGAGATAGTATACCAATCCGTAGAAGTAAGGAAAACTGATTGAAAACAGGTTGTTTAAACATGCTATTCTAAGTGTTCA
>NW_017671550.1:276874-279352 GCF_001879085.1 Nicotiana attenuata | reverse complement strand
AACTTTCGAACCTGATGACCCAAAATAGCCACTGGCTCCACATCATATGTCAAATCATCTTCCAACTGAACTGTGCTGAAGTCCAAAACATGGGACGGGTCCCCAACATACTTCCGGAGCATAGACACATGGAATACCGGATGAACCCCCGACAAGCTGGGTGGCAACGCAAGCATATAGGCCACCTCACCAATCCTCCTAAGTATCTCAAAAGGCCCAATGAACCGCGGACTCAACTTCCCTTTCTTTCCAAATCTCATAACGCCCTTCATGGGCGAAACCTTCAACAAGACCTTCTCGCCCACCATATAAGATACATCCGGAACCTTCCGGTCCGCATAACTCTTCTGACGCGACTGAGCGGTACGAAGTCTCTCCTGTATCACTTTTACCTTCTCCAAGGCATCCTGGACCAACTCTGTCCCCAATAGTCTAGCCTCGCCGGGCTCAAACCAACCGACCGGAGATCTACACCGTCTCCCATATAAGGCCTCATACGGTGCCATCTGAATACTGGACTGGTAGCTGTTGTTGTAAGCAAACTCTGCAAGCGGCAAGAACTCAGCCCAAGAACCTCCAAAATCAATAACACAAGCACGTAACATGTCCTCCGATATCTGAATAGTGCGCTCGGACTGCCCGTCCGTCTGAGGATGAAATGCTGTGCTCAACTCTACCTGTGTACCCAACTCCCGCTGAAAAGTCCTCCAAAACTGGGAAGTAAACTGAGTACCTCTATCCGACATAATAGAAACTGGGACCCCATGCAACCGAACAATCTCCCGGATGAAAATCTCTGCCAGCCGCTCTGAAGAATAGGTAGTACACACCGGAATGAAGTGCGCGGACTTGGTCAGCCGATCCACAATCACCCAAATCGAATCATACTTCCTCGAGGTCCGAGGGAGACTGCTCACAAAATCCATAGTAATCCTCTCCCACTTCCACTCTGGAATATCCATCCGCTGAAATACACCACCTGGTCTCTGTGCTCATGCTTGACCTGCTGACAGTTGAGATATCGAGCTACATAACCCACAATATCCTTCTTCATCCTCCTCCACCAATAGTGTTGTCTCAAGTCCTGGTACATCTCCGCGGCACCCGGATGGATGGTATACCATGAACTGTGGGCCTCCTCTAATATCAACTCCCGAAGCCCATCCACATTGGGCACACAAATCCGGCCCCGCATCCTCAACACACCATCACTATCAATAGTCACATCTCTAGCATCATCATGCTGAACCCTGTCCTTATGGACAAGCAAATGCGGATCATCATACTGGCGCTCTCTGATGCGGTCATACAAGGAAGACCGAGAAACAACGCAAGCTAACACCCAACTAGGCTTCGAATGTCTAACCTCACCATCCGATTGGCCAAAGCCTGGACATCAACTGCAAAGGGCCTCTCCCCAACTGGAATGTACGCCAAACTACCCATACTAACCGCCTTCCGGCTCAAAGCATCGGCCACCACATTGGCCTTCCCCGGGTGATACAAAATGGTAATATCATAGTCCTTGAGTAACTCAAGCCACCTCCGCTGCCTCAAATTAAGATCCTTCTGTTTGAACAAATGCTGAAGGTTGCGATGATCAGTATACACCTCGCAAGACACGCCATATAGGTAGTGCCTCCAAATCTTCAAAGCATAAACTATAGCAACCAACTCCAAATCATGTACATGGTAGTTCTTCTCATGGGGCTTCAACTGACGAGAAGCATATGCAATAACTCTACCCTCCTGCATCAACACACATCCGATCCCAACTCTCGAAGCATCACAATACACAGTGTAAGAACCTGAAGCTGATGGCAATACCAACACTGGAGTCGTGGTCAAAGTTGTCTTGAGCTTCTGAAAGCTCTCCTCGCACTCATCAGACCACACAAATGGAGCACCCTTCTGAGTCAACTTGGTCAAGGGCGATGCAATAGAAGAAACCCCCTGAACAAACCGCGATAGTACCCTGCCAACCCAAGGAAACTACGGATCTCTGTGGCTGAAGTCGGTCTAGGCCAACTCTGCACCGCCTCTATCTTCTTCGGATCAACCTGAATGCCATCACTGGACACCACGTGCCCCAGGAAAGCCACAGAACCAAGCCAGAACTCACACTTGGAGAATTTAGCATAAAGCTTCTCCTCCCTCAATCTCTGTAATACCACCCTCAACTGCTGAGCGTGTTCCTCCTGGGTAAGCGAGTACACCAATATATCATCAATAAAAACGATCACGAATGAATCCAGATATGGCCGAAATACACTGTTCATCAAGTGCATGAACGCGGCTGGGGCATTAGTCAGCCTAAAAGACATAACCAGAAACTCATAATGCCCATATCTAGTCCTGAAGGCAGTCTTCACAATATCCGAATCCCTGATCTTCAGCTGGTGGTAGCCTGAACGGAGATCAATCTTAGATAATACCCTTGCCCCCTGGAGCTGGTCAAACAAATTATCAATGCGCGGT
>NW_017671550.1:248295-270483 GCF_001879085.1 Nicotiana attenuata | reverse complement strand
ACCCAATTTTACAATTATAGGAATGCTATTAATCTTAAAATAGGCCAAAATTGCAATTGTATGCAATTTTAGCTTTAAAATACCAGATATATTTGTAAAAAATATACAAAAATCCCCTTAACTATATTTTGACGTAAATATGAGAATAAAATAAGTTATTCATCAAAAATGATAATTTTGGGAATAACTATTGATTTTTGTACTGCTAAAAAGTGGACAATAAGTTGATTTTAAAATCTTTTAAAAATTAGAAAATAAATGCCAAAACACTTAGCTATGCTTATATATGTTATTTTGAGAGTATTTTGTATATGAAAATTATATTAGGGAAAAATTGGGTATCAACAGCTGCCCCTCTTTACCCGGGAAGGATGAAAGAGTTGTCGGGTAAAGACATGATGGCCAATTTTGACCGAATGAAAAGATTGAAGAATTTTGACCGAGCTCTGGTTCCTGAGCCGCCTACATGTCCTTGGTTTTACAGGAATCAGGACATATGTAGTTCGTGATCCATCGGCGGAATATGCCGATGGAGATTTTCGGAAAAAAAAAAAAGAAAAACGGACGCGATATTCAGGTTGGGAAGGACAGTCAAAGTCTAGTAGGCTGCGGGAACTGGAGCAGGATCGCCCCTGTTGAGACGGCCATTGCTAGCCGGTTTACCTGCAAATGAGCAATGCGGACATATATTGTGCATAAATTTAAACGTGATGCAAGTTCCCGTTGGACCATGAATGATGTCCTTGGATGATTAGGATGACGTCCTTGGACCATGATGTCCTGGGCCATGAAGCGTATAATAAAGGATTCGCGGGCTATGAAATGATACTCTCGGGCTATGAGAATGATGCCTCCGAACCATGATGCCTTTGAATAATGCTATGCAGAGATAAAAGTGGGGTCCTCGGGCCACGGCATGATGTTCTCGGGCTATGAAAATGGTGCCTTTGAGCGATGCACGTTTGGTAAATTGGCGATCTTTCAGCCCATGAAATGCGGTTGGCGATCTTTCAGCCATGCAGATTGAATAAAGTTGGCGATATTTCAGCCGATGCTGAGTTTAAATAAAGTGGCGATCTTTCAGCCGATGCAGTATTTAAATAAAGTGGCGATATTTCAGCCGATGTAGAATTTTAATAAAGTGGCGATGTTTCAGCCGATGCAGAATTTAAATAAAGTGGCGATATTTTAGCCGATGTGGAATTTAAATAAAGTGGCGATATCCGTCTATGCAAGACGTAGTAAAGTGGCGGTGTTTCAGCCAGCAGATTTAAATAAAGTGGCGATGTTTCAGCCATGCAGGTGGAGGTAGAGCTTAACCTCGGAAGGCAGAATGGTAGCGTTATGCAATGCAAAGATGCAGGATGGAGACAGAGCTTAGCTCGGAAGGCAGAATGGTAGCCTTATGCAATGCAAGGAATGCAGATGGAGGTAGAGCTTAACCTCGGAAGGCAGAATAGTAGCCTTATGCAATGTAGAGAGAGCAGGATGAGCTTTGTCTCAGAAGGCAGAAAGGTAGCCTTGTGCAATGCAGGAATGCAGATGGAGACAGTGCTTAGTCTCGGAAGGCAGAATGGTAGCCTTATGCAATGCAGAGAAATGCAAAAGGCGAATAGTAATGAGATCTCTTAGTTGATAGTTGATAGCTGATAGCTGATTGCGATATTGTGGCTGCTGGGGATGTCGTGTAAATAGATGATGACTATGAGAGTTGTATTCCTGAAAAAGTATGAGTGTGTAACCGTATCTGATGATTTTATGTCTTGGGTGCCTGCATCCAAAGAAAAATCGTGAGTTTTGTAAAGGGGGAAAGGTTAGCCCGTCTTCCCGTGGACCTCGCTTGTCCTGCTCGGCTCTTGTTTTCATTGGGGCAGTGTCGCTAAACAAAGCAATTTTGATGTAGTCATGCATGATTTAGTAAAAACGTAATATAAATACATGGTTGAAAATAGTTCTCTTTAGATGAACCGACGGCTGCGACGCGGTTCAAGACATTGCAACCTCTCTCGCTTCGGAATTTTGAGGGTCCTCCTCAAAATTCTGCCCCAGTTTACTGGGCTGGTGCTTCTGACGGCTGCGTGCGATGACTGGCTGAAAATCAACTTCGGAATTTTGAGGGTCCTCCTCAAAATTCTGCCCCAGTTTCGAATGGCGGGGGAGATGAAAATTTTATTGAATTGTGACCGAACCCGTAGGGCTGCCTATGTATCCCCTCTTAAACGGGAATCTGGTCAGGCGTAGTTCAAATTACATCATATAGGAAAGCATAAAGATTACACATAGTAACGCTTGACTGCATCTGAATTAATTGGCTTTGGCCAGACTTCTCCATCCATTTCTACAAGTATGAGGGCTCCTCCTGTTAGAACCCGGTAAACCATGTACGGGCCCTGCCAGTTAGGAGAGAACTTCCCCTTGGCTTCATCCTGATACGGGAAAATTTTCTTCAACACCAACTGCCCTAGCGTGAATTGTCTCAGCTTGATTCTTTTGTTGAAGGCTCTGGACATCCTGTTCTGATACAATTGACCATGGCAAACTGCATTCATTCTCTTCCCATCTGTTAGAGCTAGTTGTTCGTAGCAGCTTTTTACCCATTCTGCGTCGTCAAGTTCTGCTTCCTGTATGATCCTCAAGGAGGTAATCTCCACCTCGGCGGGAATGACTGCCTCTGTACCATAAACCAACATATATGGAGTTGCTCCGGTTGATGTGCGAACTGTGGTACGGTATCCCAATAGAGCAAACGATAGCTTTTCATGCCACTGCTTGTGTTTCTCTATCATCTTCCTTAGTATCTTCTTAATGTTCTTATTGGCTGCTTCTACAGATCCATTCATCTGAGGTCTGTGGGCTGTAGAATTCTTGTGTTTAATCTTGAATGTTTCACACATTGCTTTCATCAGGTCACTGTTGAGATTGGAACCGTTATCAGTAATGATTGACTCTGGGATGCCGAACCGGAAAACGATGCGGTCGCGGACAAAGTCTGCCACAACTTTCTTGGTCACTGCCTTATATGATGCTGCTTCAACCCATTTGGTGAAATAATCAATTGCCACTAGAATGAACATGTGCCCGTTTGATGCGGCAGGCTCGATAGGTCTGATAACATCCATTCCCCAAGCGGCGAACGGCCATGGCGAGCTTGTTGCAGTAAGCTCGTTTGGAGGCACTTTTATCATGTCTGCATATATCTGACAGCGATGGCACTTTCGGACATACTGGATGCAGTCCGTTTCCATAGTCATCCAAAAATATCCTGCCCGGAGTATCTTCTTTGCTAAGACAAAACCATTCATATGTGGAGCACAGGTCCCTGCATGAACCTCTTCTAACAACATGGATGCTTCCTTTGCTCACCTTAGTATCGCAGTGTGCACTTCTGAGTAGCGTTTTCAAGCTCCGGATATTCTCCTGTTGCTAAATATTCTTTGATATCGTGAAACCAGGGTTTTCCATCTGCTTCTTCCTCGACATGAGCACAGTGAGCTAGCTGATCATGAACTTTTACCGGGATAGGATCAATGAAGTTCTTATCTGGATGCTGAATCATTCTGGACTCTGGGAACATGCTGGAATTCTGTCTTTGTAAACCTCTTCCTCAACTCCTGTACATGATGTAGATAAGGGAGTATCTTGGAGTTCTTGGTTGCCCATTCTTCTCGGACCTGATGTATGAGCAAATCTAAATCCCCGATCACTAGTAACTCCTGAATGTTCATATCAATGGCCAGCTTGAGCCCAAAGATGCAGGCTTCGTATTCGGCCATGTTGTTGGTGCACGGGAACCTGAGCTTGGCAGACACCGGATAACGCTGACCTATTTCTGATACTAGAACTGCTCCTATGCCAACTCCTTTGAAGTTTGCTGCTCCGTCGAAAAACATTCTCCAGCCATCATAGGATTTTGCGATATCTTCTCCTATGAAAGATACCTCTTCGTCAGGAAAATACATCTTTAGAGGCTCGTATTCTCCGTCCACGGGATTTTCGGCAAGATGATCTGCCAGTGCTTGTCCTTTGATTGCCTTCTGAGTCACGTACACAATGTCAAATTCACTCAGCAGGATTTGCCACTTGGCTAGCTTGCCCGTGGGCATGGGCTTCTGGAAGATATACTTCAGCGGATCCATTCTCGATATGAGATAAGTGGTATAGGCACAGAAATAATGCCTCAACTTTTGAGCTACCCAAGTCAGAGCACAACAGGTGCGCTCTAATAGAGAATACCGGGCCTCGTACGGGGTGAACTTCTTGCTGAGATAGTAGATGGCTTGCTCTTTTCTCCCCGTTTCATCATGTTGTCCCAAAACACAACCGAATGCCCCATCCAATACTGCAAGGTAGAGCAATAGCGGTCTACCCGGTTCGGGCGGAACCAGAACTGGCGGCGTTGACAGGTATTCCTTGATTCTGTCGAAGGCTTTCTGACAATCATCAGTCCATTTGGTGGCGGCGTCCTTCTTCAACATCTTAAAGATTGGCTCACAAATGACAGTGGACTGAGCTATGAACCGGCTGATGTAGTTGAGTCTCCCCAAGAAACTCATAACCTCTTTCTTGTTCTTTGGCGGTGGCAATTCTTGAATGGCTTTAACCTTTGACGGATCCAGTTCTATTCCTCGTCGACTTACGATGAACCCAAGCAGTTTTCCGGCAGGAACCCCGAATGCACATTTGGCGGGATTCAGTTTCAGATTGTACCTTCTCAATCTGTTGAAGAACTTCCTCAGATCTTCCATGTGGTCAGTGGCTTTCTTGGATTTGATGATGACATCGTCTACATACACCTCGATCTCTTTGTGTATCATGTCATGGAAAATAGTAGTCATGGCCCTCATGTAGGTGGCCCCAGCATTCTTTAATCCAAACGGCATCATCTTGTAACAATACATCCCCCACGGCGTAATGAAAGCCGTTTTCTCCGCGTCTTCTTCGTCCATCCATATCTGATGATACCCGACAAAACAATCAACGAACGACTGCAGCTCGTGTTTGGCGCAGTTGTCAATCAGGATGTGTATGTTCGGCAAGGGGAAGTCGTCTTTCGGACTGGCCCGGTTGAGATCCCGGTAGTCGACACAGACTCTAACCTTCCCATCCTTCTTCGGCACTGGCACGATGTTGGCTAACCATGTTGGATACTCTACTACCCTGAGAACCTTGGCTTTGACTTGCTTGGTGACTTCTTCCTTGATTTTCAAACTCATGTCAGGTTTGAATTTTCTGAGCTTCTGCTTTACCGGCGGACATGTCGGATCTGTTGGCAGTTTGTGAGCTACAATAGATGTACTGAGACCAGTCATATCATCATACGACCAGGCGAATATGTCCTCATATTCCCTTAGAAATTCTGTGTACTCTTCCTTTCTGACGGTAACAGGTGAACACTGATGCGCGTTTCCTTGACATTCTCTGTATCCCCCAAGTTGATAACCTCAGTTTCGTCCAAGTTAGACTTAGGCCTATTCTCAAAGTCCTCAACCTCTTTAACGACCTCTTCTGGTATATCATCCTCTTCTGAGTCTATATCTGGTTTGTCGTTGTCTCGTTGCAAATCACAATCGTCGGTTCATCAAGATAAGTAATAGTAATGCTGTGTAAATTAAGTAAACGATAGAGAAAATAATAAGAGCGAGATTTATAAGAAACTGAAATGCTTTGATAAATTTCATAATTGTTTTGCACATTGGAGCTCTTATTTTCGAAATTAAAAATGCGGAAAGGAAATCAACTAGCGAAAAAGTAAAAGGTGATGCATGGTGCTTTGTTCAGCCTTGCTACCCCGAAGCTTTCCGGGCCCTGGTGGTTCTGATGGACCAATTATTGAGGCGTGCTCCTCGGCTCACATCTTGTATGGAAGGGCCTTCCTCCCTTCCTCCTCGAAAATGACATAACAGTCCATATTGTCGTCTTCCAAGAACAGATTCTTCATTGCCGCCAACGCTTCCTCTTCTTTTGACCCATATATGACGTCTGCTGGCTGGAAAGTCTGCTCCAGGCGAGGTATCGGATGCTCCAATGGGTAGTAAGGACCGCGCCATGGTGGCGACCATTCACTAAACTCTTTCCAGGTGTACTCATATCCCAAACCAAAAGTGGTACCGTGTTTCTTCAGCTTGATGGGTTTGGCGATTCCCTGGAGGTTTTTGCCGAGCCCCTTGCCAGGTTCGTATCCACACCAATTCAATATGCTTTCAATCTTGTTATCCCACCATTTATCCTTGTCTACGGCGTTGACTCGCTCGATATGATGGTAGGTTTCCCCGCCTATCTTCCTTCTTTCTCCGATTGCTGGGATGGTCTGGCGACTGTATATGGGATTACTACCGTCGCCATGAATAATCACCTCGTAGTGATTCCACTCGAACTTCACTGCCTGGTGCAGGGTTGATGCCACAGCTCCAGCGGCGTGAATCCAAGGTCATCCCAATAGCAAGTTGTAAGATGCTGGGATGTCTATCACCTGAAAATCAACGCCGAACCAAGTCGGTCCCATTTGCAGACACAAACTGATTTCCCCAATAGTGGACCTTTGGGAACCATCAAAAGCTTTGACGTTGATGGCCCCATCCTTGATCTCACGTAGGATCTTTCCCAATGTTCTGAGAGTCACCAATGGACAGATATTGAGGCTGGACCCTCCATCAATCAGAATCCTGGTGATGAAATAATCTTCACATTGCACAGTGATGTGCAACGCTTTGTTGTGGCTTAGCCCTTCTGGTGGCAGCTCATCTTCGTGGAAAGTGATTTTCTGACTCTCCAATACCTGCCCTACCATGTTCGCCATTTCTCCTCCAGTTGTGTTGCTGGGCACATATGCCTCGCTCAGCACTTTCAATAAGGTATTTTTGTGTGCGTCAGAGCTTTACAGCAGGGCTAGGATGGAAATCTGGGTTGGCGTCTTGTTCAACTGATCGATGACTGAGTACTCCTTTGCTTGTATCTTCCTCCAGAGGTCATCAGGCCCAGTTTCAGTGACGGTTGGTCGTCCAGAGGCTTGTCTACTGGACTCAGCTAGATGTTCTGGAGTATAAACCCTGCCGGTTCTGGTCATACCCTGTGCTGCAGTTGTTTCTCCAGATTTGGTTTTCCCTTTCCTTCTCGCCTCGGCGATGTAATCCCAAGGAATGGCCTTCGTATGGAATGGTGCTATGGCTGACATTGCTACAGGAATGGGTACCCTTGTTTTGGGAGGTAACACAGCAACTTCAAATGGCACAGGTGCTTTTGGGGATCCAAACTCAACCTCAAATGGTCTTGGCCTCTTTGTAGAAGACGGTGTTTCAAGCTCAAGCGGTATGGACATATTCACTTCAGCATCTCCAGAAGGCTGGATTTGGACAACAATCGGATTAAGAGTGACTGTTGGTTTCTTTGGATCGTCACCCTCCGCAATCAATCCAATCGACCCTTTGGGGTCCCAGTCATCTTCTATCTCGATCATGTGAACGCCTCCACCCTTGTGGTCAGGCAGAGGGTTGTTGCAAACATTAGGAGTAGACTCCTTTGCCACGATGATTTTATTGTCAATTAAAGCTTGGATCTTATCCTTCAGCGAGCGGCACTCGTCAATGGTATGCCCCTTCATGCCAGAATGGTATGCACAGGTTTTGTTCGGGTTGATCCATTGGGAAGGATTTTCTGGAGTTATGGCGGAGATGGGGGTGACGTAACCAGCAGCTTTGAGCCTTTCATAGAGCTGGTCGATCGGTTCGGCAATGGCGGTATATTGTTTGGGAGGTCTGCGGTCGAAGTTAGGTCGAGGTCTAGGAAAGTTTTGGCGAGTGGGAGGTGACTGATAGTGAGAGGGTTGAGTGTTGTAGGCTTGGCAGACAGGCGCGGGTTGAGAGTATCTTGGTGAGGTAGGTTGATATGTGGGGGGTGGAGATGATTGGTAAGTAGGTGGTGGAGCTTGGTAAGAGGGCGGGGGTGCTTGGTAGTTTGGAGTAGGTTGATATGTGAGTGGGGGTAATGGATAGGTTTGGTATTTTACTGGGGATTTTGTTCTCTGTGCAACCATCACGGCACTCACATCCCTTTTCTTGGACGTGCCCCCAGACTGTAGAGCCTTGTTGGTAGCCTGTAATGCTTCAAGGTTGGTGACCATACCAGTTTTGATACCTTACTCAATTCTCTCCCCTAGCTTGATGATGTCGGAAAATTTCTAACCCTCAATCAGCATCAACCTCTCATAATATTGTGGGTCCTGAGCTCTGACGAAAAACCTGTTCATCTATTCTTCTTCTAAGGTCGGCCTGACCTTAGCAGCCTTTGACCTCCAACGAGTAGCATACTCGCGGAATGTCTCTGTAGGTTTCT
Source organism: Nicotiana attenuata (assembly GCF_001879085.1). Lineage (NCBI taxonomy): Eukaryota > Viridiplantae > Streptophyta > Magnoliopsida > Solanales > Solanaceae > Nicotiana > Nicotiana attenuata. The sequence continues at coordinate 262,155 of NW_017671550.1, read as the reverse complement.
TCTTCAAATTCTGGATGTAGAATACATCTGGCGCATTCTCCGTATTGAATCTGAACCTGTCCATGAAATCGAACGACATACCTACCCAGCTTGTCCACTTCTTGGGGTCTTGGCTAATGTACCAAGATAGAGCATCTCCTTTCAGACTTCTCATAAAGAGCTTCATGCGGATCTTTTCATCCCTTCCGACTCCGACCAGCTTGTCGCAGTATGTCCTCAAATGGACTCTGGGATCCCCTGTGCCATCAAACATCTCGAACTTGGGAGGTTTGTACCCCTCGGGTAGTTCGACATCTGGCTGAGTGCAAAGGTCCTCGTAATTCAGCCCTTCAATACCTTTGTTTCCATCAACACCCTGGACTCGGCTAGATAGCTTCTTGTGTTCTGCGGCCATATTCCTGATAAGAGAGTCTTTGTCATCATGCTCCGGTATGCTTGAAATAGGTTGAGTATATTGTGGTATGGTTTCCACATAGATGGGGGTGTGGTGGGGATGATCATCTGTGGAGTTTAATGGTTCAGGAATGAGTAGTGGGGCGTTGTTCGAAGTGTGGCATATGTTGCAGTGGTGATGGGAAGCGGGTTGGTTTTGTGGTTTCGGGATATTTTGTGGAGGTGTAGGATTTTGAGCATTGGGAAAGTTGACATCCGGGGTAGTGAGGGAAAATGATAAGTTTGCTAAGTTCCGAACTTTGTCCAGTTCTTCCTGAAATTTCAACAACTTCTGCTCAAGTTGGGCTGCATTTTCCTTGGAAACCTGAATACCCTGAGTAACCTCTACCCGTTCACCCGAGTTCTCCTTTCTGATGTTGCTCAAGTCTTCCATTTTTGCCTTGTTCTTGTTTCTGATAGGACTCGGAGGAGGAGGAGGTGGAGGGCCCTTAGATCTTGTGGAGTAGGATGATGATGCCAGAGTGCACGAACTAACCTTTTGGGGGAGGGGAATAAAACAAAAGTAAAAACAAAAAAGGTAACAAGTTAGTGAAGGTTATGAGAAGAAAACGTTGCAATATTTAAACACATAGTGCAAGAATATAAATCGTGTCCTAATTTGGGTGCCTCGTTGTGCCCGAGGTAGGCCTAGCGACAAGTTGATTTGGAGAACTTATAATGCTAAATGCCTCATTTTATTGATAAAAATAAGACGAATCCCAAAATGACACTAAAATTGCAGAAAGTAAAATGTCACTAATGGCCATTGGCCTTATTACATTTTAAAGCAAAAGAAAAGACTCCTAACTACTCGGTCCCAGAAGGACCTTCCCCAGACTCGGCATCTTTAGCTCCATCGAACAGTTTCACCAGCTCACGCAGTCCCAGCAGCAAACAAGCTCTAGCCAAGTGTCCTCCTTCGTTTCCCTCAGCGGTCTGGCAGTTTTCGATCCTCTGGATGAACTTCCTTTCCAACTCTACTAAACCCCGCTCCAAATACCCCAGTCGCTTATTGGCGCTGACAGCCATATCCCTCCATTCTTCAATCAACTTCTAATGTGCTTCTTGGATTTCCCGATGTTCGCTTTCGCACTCTCGAATCCTCTTGTGCAATTGGTTGTACTTAACTTGTACTTCAGCCTTTTCGTCGATGATCCTATGACCTCGAATGGACCCGGGTTGTCCCAACCCACCATGATCGTCTTCCAACCAACTTGAATAGTATGGGTTATAACCAGCATGGTATCTGTCTGGTTCTATGGAATCCCTTCCCAGGATGATTTTGCAGTGCCACATGTGTTGAGCTTGATACTTGTATGGCCTATCGTCGTCTTGGAAGTCGGCCCTGAAGTGACTCATCTTGTCGACCTTTGGTATGACCTGCTTTCTTCCTGCCTGCCTCATGACTCGGAGAGGGACATAAGGAAAAGTTCCTCTCAGACTAATGAGTATAAGAAATGGTGCGTCCCGAGATCGGACGATGAACTCTTCAGTAGGGAACCATTCGAACATCCAATGCACTTTGTCTTCCTTCAGATTTTCAAACAACTCTACCCACCCTTTAGCATCTTCTGGTTGAGCAAAAATGTTAGGCATATAGTTCATTCGCCTTGGCTGATGGAAGGCGATATGATCATCCCAGTCTCTGCGCAAAATCTCTTGCCGATATTCACCCTTTTGGAGGTGCTCCATGAGCCAAAGTTGGAGTAGTAAGTTACAACCCTCAAAGTGATTGGCCCCTCGTTGACAGTTTTCTAGGGCTCGGTATATCTCAGCAACAATCATAGGTACTATGCTAAAAGGCTGCCTGCCAATCCTTTCCATTAGAGTCTTGGTGATCATGGCTAGTCTGGTATGGATCCTAGCCTTTTTTATAGGAAATACTATCATCCCCAAAAATCAGAACATAAAGACGAAGACTCTTCTGTGGATATGCCCCAATGAGGTGAGGGCGAATTCATCTGGGTAAGTATGGTAGGACTTGCTATGGCCATACCTCTCGTACAGATAGTCGAAAGGAATGTAAGAGTCCTTCAAACAGGTCAAGTCTGGGTTTTTCTTTAGTCCCATCATCTTGAGGAAACCCCTAACCTTGCGATTTTCTGGCATAAGCAAACCCGGAGTCTCCCAAGGATACCGGCTAACCCTCCTATTTCCTCGAGCAAAGGTGTCATTTCAAGGTCCCCGAAGCGAAACACAGATTTGTCGCTATCCAAGAATAAAGTTGCAGCCTCTATGATTTTGTTGTCGGGTTGGATTTCCAAAAGAGAAGGCAAATTTCCCAAATATTTGCGGACGAGAGTCTGATCACTGGAGTGAAGGTCTTCCCACCAGCTTAGCAACGTTGGGTGAATGTTGGTTACCATGCCGAATCTGGGGACTTCATGCCTCATTTTCTGCAAAATAAAGTGTTAGACCCTTACACCGCCGGACTCGACTATTTAAACCAATAATTAGCATAGACGGCATTTAGTTCTCCAAATAAATGCATAGAATATTGTGGTGTCCATTTGGGTTCCAAGGAAACCCAGTGGACCTTGGACAAGGCTATCTTAAAGAGTCATTATGTGGACAACATAACTGACTCGGCTAGGTTTGACAGTGATGCATGCACAGTTTTAAACAGAATAAGGTTTCTATGGGGTATTAGACCGGTACCCTTGAGCGGACAACTCAAGAGGGAAAGGCACGGAACCGTCGACTGCACCGCTTATCGACTGGTTTTACCGCAAATACGCCTTTGCCAAATTTAGGGGGTGATATTATCAAAAGGGCGCAACCACTCATTATAAGCGTTGCTATGGTATTTGTTTGGCACGAGTGGAATATGATGTTGAAGATGCTACAAGAATGAAACAAGTTGTCACGCATTTGCACGTTTATAAAAATAATGATTACAATAATTGCGGTGATTACAACAGTATTGAAGGAAATCGGTAAAAACATTAAAGAAAAGAAAACAAAGAGCCAAGTCAGTTTCGTAGTAGAAAAGAGATAAAGACATTAAATAAAAGCAATAAAGAAGCAATAAAGTCACAAATAACATGAAATGGTAAAAGCCTAAAGAATGTTTCCCCAGCAGAGTCGCCATGCTGTCGATGCCCCCTTTTTCTTTTAAAAGGCGAAATCGGGTTTACCACATTTGGGCGGACAACTCTTTTCCCTTTTGGGAATTGGGTTTTGGAGTTTGAAGAGTCGCCACCTAATGATTAAGTGCATTAGGACACTAAGAAGGGTTTGAGTTGGAAAAACAGAGTTTGGGTAAGGGCTAGAAATTATCTCGAGGGGAAGGTGTTAGGCACCCCTCAAGATCCACTAGTGTGGTTCCCGGCCATGCTACAATTGTGACTTTAAAGCAAGTAAGCACACAAGACAATTTCACATAAAGACCTCGAGTAGATATGTATAATGGTTACTAAGCATGCTGAAATTAGGGACTAGGTGATTTCCTAGTTGTTTGAAATAATGTCTAAGTGAAAAAAAAGGGACCAGATAATGAATTTAAACAATCAGATACAGAAGTGAGTGAGCAGAAAATTTTGTTTAGAAGAAGAGGACAGTGCAAAAATTAAAGGGGAAATTTTAATGACTGAAACAAAATGCAGACTTTTAAAGAACTGAAAATTGTCAATCTAAATAATTACATAAAGGAAGGGAGTCCTAGGTTTGTAAAATACATGGATCATCCACACAACACCGGTAGCCAATCGTACGCATGGTGCTATCGCGTGATCATCATCTCCATGTCTACACTTCCCACCCTGTTAAGGTATTAAAGCGCGGAATGGTATCGTTACTTATTGCATGCTATTACCCGCCCCAATCCTATCAGTCTCGGAGGCAGTGAGACTACTAGTCCTAAAGAGGAGGGAGNTAGCATGGCTTACAATACTGGTAGGTCTTAAGTTAACTAACGTAGGAAGGTGGCTGATATATCACATATTTTCAGATAAGAAGTCCGAATTAGACCTGCCTGCTGGTTGTAATTATTAAAGACTGGTATAGTTGATTAATTACCTACAGGTTTGCCTAAATGAGGCATGAATCATGATACCTAACATTGCAGAAGGCCTACTGATTTTAAAGAAGGATTGGTGATTTTAGAAACAAACAAATTCTGCAGATATTAAACGACATTTACTACTAATTTTAGACTTGTAGATGAATCGGATTTAAACGATTACCCCTATAGGCATGGCCTCTAAGCGTTATTGATTTTAAAACAGTTACGTAAGTGCAGGAGTCCTATGAGCATGGTGTCTAGGACGCGATTGATTATTTTAGCCTATAGACTGTTTGCCTAATGTGCATATGCAGAAGCGCAGAAACTTATAAACATGATTTCTATTGCAGATGAATAACTAATAGGCAGGATTTCTATATGCAGTAATAAATAACTTATAGGCAGGATTTCTATATGCAGATAAACTTATAGACATGATTTCTAAATGCGGATGAATAACTTATAGGCAGGGTTTCTAAATGCGTAATGAAATGACCTATAGGCAGGATATCTATATGCAGATACATAAACGAAGATGTTGTGATTGCAGAAATAAAACCTAAAGCATGATATCTACCCCACATGCATAATATGAGAGACCCTCCCATTTTTTTTACTATACACCCCATAGTTATTACAAATTATTACAACTTGAATAAATCCAGAAAAAAGTAAATTACATCAGCAACTAAAATTCCAACGAAGGAGAGCCTAATTTAGACTCCTAGTCTGATACATGAAATAAACCAACTTCCAAAGATCAGATTTCCAAAGCCTTTCTCTTATTTGGGATGTGCCAAAGTTCCAAGGAGCTTCATGAACTCCAGGCAGTGCTTACACCCCAAATATCATTGCGGAATTAGATTATGGTGCAGTGTGCAAGGGCCAGCCCTCAAATGTCCAAGTTCAGAGGGAACTCAAGGTCCCAAGGCAAGGCTCATAGGAGGGGGGCAAAACTTAGAGTCTAGGAGTAAGTGTAAGTGCAATAGAGGGGGAATTAGGGAAAGCCATGGCAGGTTGGTGGTCATGCCCAGCAATTGGGATGCTGACACACCCCTGACCAGCCTGTCAGCTTTAAATTGGAGAGTTAGGACCTATTGAAGGTCAGGTTCTGCCCTGGGCAGCAATTTGGATGCTGCCAGGCCATGAACTTAACTCAGCACACATAGGGAATGGGGTATGGGGATTTATAATAGAAGCAGGATACAAGGAAAGAGCAGGCAAAGGGGCATACCCAGCAATGAGACATACTGGCACACCCTCCAGCCTACTTAGAGGTAGGGGTCAAAACTCAGTTCATGAACAACAATTCTTGTTGCCATGCCCTAAGTCCCCACTCACAAACACATAGGGGGTAATAGGATAGGGAGCAAGTGTTCAAAAAAAAAAGAGAAGCAAGCAGTAGCATATAGGCATATAAAATGTTGAACTTTATAGAAAAAATAGACATGGATACAAGGACTGTAAGTAAACACATTGTGGTGGTGCTGAAAATTAAGTTAGGACATACCAGTTTCAAAGAGACAAATAAAGAGAAAGCAGCAATCTTGTAAAAGCCAAAGTGCAGACAAGAAGCAAGAATACTCAAAGTATGTGTTCAGAAGAGAATTGTGTAATTGTGAAGTCTGAAGTGTGTTCAACCGTGTGTGCTTGTGAAAAAAAAATGTCTTGTATTTATAGTGTGAAAGTCATGAGAAAATAAGGTAAGAAAATAACTGAAGACTGATTGTCAATCAATTACATAAGACTCCCTTTAATTAAGGGATTCAAATTCAAACGGGTATAAAACAATTAAGGAAAGAAATTAATCAAATGCTTGTGTAAAGCATGCAATTGAGGGCAAATACATAAAGGTTATTTAAGGCAAAGTTCAGTGGTACACGGTTGATGAAAAATAAGGAAAGGGAATCAATCGAAAAAATAAAATTGCAGGCTTATTAAAGGAAATTCGGAACCAATCAATAGTTAGCAAAACCTTTTTAGAAGAAGAACTTCTCATATATAAAGCACAAATATTCAACAAGAGGGAGTTGTCATGCTGGTTAGCAAAGATTAACATAGAAACAGTCATAAAAATTTCAGGTCCAATTTATAGACTCAGAATGAGTCTGAGAGTTTGGGGTTTCAAAGTAAAACCCTAGTCCAAACACAAAATCGAACTTACCAAAGAAAACCCCAAATTCTAGGGTTTCAGTTTGAATCAATTACAGAGATGAGGGGGCAAGCCATTGAAACAGACTCAGAGGTCTCTTTTAGAGACTTAGGAGAAAGCAAACAAATATAACAGCAAGTTCGAAACAACAGAGTGAAGAAACTAATTTGAAGCATAGTGAGAAACAGTAGAGGAAAACATGTTTAAGAAAAACCTGGGACTTAAACAAGTTTAGAAGAGAAAATAGATAGTATAATACTTAAGAAAAACGATTGAAGAAATATATTTAAAGGGAACTCAAACAAGGTCCAGTAAAACAGCAACACTTAAGAACATGGTAGAGAAATACAGTAGAAGAACACGAGAGCACCGGAACAGTATAGCAAAAGAACATACAGTAAAATACACTGGAATAAACATCTGAGATCATGGTATAGAAGCATAGTAGAAAAAAGAACGGAGCACAGTAGGAGAACATGCAACACAAAAACACAGTAGAGGACATGCATGGTAGAAAAGAAGACATAAGAACATAGTGTAGCCAAATACACACAAAGAAAAGAAAAGGAAAAGTCAGAGAAATAACTTAAGTTTTTCTGAAAACCCTGAAGCGGAAAGAAGCAATTTTTGAAAGGAAAATTAGGGAAAACGTTTGAAAACTCAGGTAGAGCACAGACATGCAACAAATCTAAGAAAAACAGAGAAAACCTCGAATAGCTAGGGTTTCAGAGGAACCCTAGAATGAGAAAGGCTTGGAAAAGGTCCGACCTAGGTCGGATAAGATAGAACCAGGCTCAAAATGCTTTGGATACGCCGGAGCAAGGCCGGAGAAGCCATGGAAACTTGAATCGGCAAAGATTCGAACGGACACCATCAAGGTTAGACCTCGAAACTTCGAACACCATGCGCTCAAGAATAGAGGGAGGTAAATATAGGCCACCAATGGCCTGAGAGGCCATGGATTCCGGTGAGTTGGAGGTTGAAAATGGTGGAAGGCGATTAGGGTTTCAAGAACATTCGAGAGAGTTTGAGAGGGGGAAGGTATTCAGAGGCGGCTGGCTAAACGAATAACGGGGGATTAGGGTATGGTGGGGAATTAAAAAGGAAAGGGGTAATCACGGTCGTTGATCAAAAGGATCAACGGCCTTGATTAAAAGGAGGCCGGGCGGGTTGGATAAACGGGTTAAGGGGTTGGGTTAAATTAGGATTGGGCTGGACCAGAATTGGGCTAGAAATTGGGTCAATTAGGGGGTCAAATTTGGCTATGATTAAAATACCAAATTGAAACGAAATGAGGCCAGCTTTTAAACATCCGGTTTTGTCCTTTTTATTTTATAAAATAGTAAAAAAGATTTTAAACACAAATTAAAAGTGCTGAACCAACTAATAATATATAAAAATTAATTTAAAAATATTGGACCCAATTTTACTGTCACGACCCATTTTCCATAATAGGTCATGATGGTGCCTAACACCATTGTCAGGCCAGCCGATGCGGAATGTGATTAAGTTCTCATTTTACTTTAGCCAAAGACAGTTATACTAGATTTTCGAATTTAAAGATAAGACCAGTAAAGATCAAAAAGTGCTAAAATAGCGATACAACCCCAAAATAAATGTCTACTACTGTGTGTGCCAGAACCTGGTGTCACAAGCTACGGGCGACTAGTAGAATATACACAAAAGAATAATACACTATCCTACTGTCTGAATCAGGATAGACAGAAACAAAAAGTACAAGAAAGGACTTCTTCGGCTGCGGATCGGCATGAAAGAGAAGCAGCTCACCGTAGAAGTCCCCAAGCGTGCTCACTGATGCGCACCAGGATGATGTCCAGATCCACCTGCCTCAAATCATGTACATTTAAGTACAGAAGCGTAGTATGAGTACATAAACCACATGTACTCAGTAAGTATCCCGTCTAATCTCGAAGAAGTAGAGACGAGAGGTCGACTTGATACTTACTAAGGTCAGGATAATATAATAATAAAGTGAGATATACAACATGAAGAATTTCCAATAACACAAGTTTAAGAGAAGAGTCATATTCATGTTCTTGACATAATTAAACTACCAGTTTTCCCTTTTTCATATTAAACAAGTGATCATGTCATATCAAAATGTAAGCATATAAATCATGCACAATCATGCCGAGGTCGACGGCCCGCTCCAACAGAAAATAAATTGTGCACTGCCGAGGGTCGAGCGGCACGAACCATAGATGCATCTATTCTCACCGAGGCGATCGGCCCGGTCCATAATCATCAAGAAAACATCAGGAAAGCACATAAGGCTCAATTACATACAAGGGAATTCCTACCAAGACTCAACAAACTCATAAGTTCACTTTTCATTTCCTCAAGTCTCTAGCAAATCATAAATGATCATATTGGCAATTTAAAACAAGAAATATTCCCCAATTAGACATGACGTGGGTCCTAAACTACACGAACAATTATCATTATAGTAGCTACGCACGGACTCTCGTCACCTAGTACGTACATAGCCCCCGCATTTAACAACAATTACTCATTTATAATCCTATGGGGACAATTCCCTCATACAAGGTTAGAAAGGAGACTCACCTCGCTCCAAAGTGCACTTCCAATGTCCAAGAACGAGACCAAGTCCTTAATTCGAAGCCGAACAATCCCAAACTAATCAAACGAAGTAAGAACTAGTAAATAAAGGCTTACAAGGTCGAACTCTAACTATTTAGGCCATTTTCTAACCATTAACAAAAGTTTCCTAAATTCCGACCCCGGGCCCACGTGCCCGGATTCCGAGATTTTTCGAAGGAAGCTGTTCTCTATCACCTAAGGATCACAAGTATATGATTTCTAGTTCATTACATGGAAAATTTTTATGACAAATTCTTAGTTTTATTAAAACCCTAGGTCTAGCTCAAATTCTTGATTTTTACTAAATTTTTGGTGTTTAATCTACCTAATATACATGTATTTAAGCTAAGGATGAAGGGAAATTACTTACCTTACCAAGTTATGTGGAAACCCTCTCTTGGAAGAACCCAAATCGCCTAAGTGTAGAGTGAAAAATGAGAGAAATGAGTTTGAGTTCGTATTAAATGAACCCTTCTGCCCCCAGTTATTTTCGCATCTGCGGAAGTATTTCCGCTTCTGCGGAATTTGGCTGCTTCTGCGGCTTTTGGGATTTGGGGCTCGACCGCTTCTACGGTCTGGGGGCCGCATAGGCGGAACCGCTTCTGCGTTCTCTGGGCCGCTTTTGCGGTTTTCCCTGGCCTGCCCCTTCTCCGCTTCTGCGATCTAATGACCGCATCTGCGGTCCCGCTTCTGCGGTCCAAGAACCGCAGATGCGGTTATGACAGAAGCAGCAAGCTTCAGTCATTTTCCAAATTCTAACTTCACTCGAGCCTCGCTCGTTTGACGCTCGGGGCTCCCGTGCCCTGCCCGAACATACCGACAAGTCTGAAATCACGAGGCGGGCCTACTCGAACCCTCGAAACACTCAAAACAACGCTAAATCGAGGAATCAACCCCAAAACCAAATGAATCAAATCATTGAACTTCAAGTTCTTAATTCTCCTCCAACGGGTCAAAACGCCCTTAAACTACTCGGATTGACACCAAATTTTATGGGTAAGTCTTAACTGATATTTCGGACTTGTACCAAGTTTCAGAATCGAAATATGAACCCGATACCTGGGAAAACAATGATTTCCTAGTTTATTTAAACCTTTGAAACTTTAACTTAACAATTTCACATAAAAATTCATTACTCGGGCTAGAGACCTCGGAATTCGATTCCGGGCATACGCGCAGGTCCCATATTTTCCCACGGACCCTCTGAAATTGTCAAATCACGATTCCGGGTCCGTTTCCCCAAAATGTTGACCGAAGTCAAACTTGGCCTTTTTAAAGAAACTTAAAGAAGCAACTAGACTTATTCTTGCTCAAAACTCTTCTAACTTCCGAACCACCCGTCCCCGCAAGTCATAAATTAGCTAAAGCAAGTGCGGGAAGTCTTATTTAAGGGAACGGGGTTCAAAAATGCAAAATGACCGGTTGGGTCGGTACATTCTCCACCTCTTAAACAAACGTTCGTCCTCGAACGGACATAGAAAAGTACCTGGACTGCTGAATAAGTGGGGATACTTGCTCTGCATCTCCTCCTCGGACTCCCAGGTTGCCTCCTCGACCGGTGTGCCCCTCCATTGGACTCTTACCGCAGAAATCCTCTTGGACCTCAACTGGCGATCCTGTCTATCAACAATGGCAACTGGCTCCTCCTCGTAGCCCAAGCTCTCATCTAACAGAATGGTACTGAAATCCAACACATGTGAATAGTCGGCATGATACTTCCGAAGCATCAATACATGGAAGACTAGATGAACTCTTGATAAACTGGGAGGTAAAGCAAGCTCATAGGCAACCTCTCCAACTCGCCTCAACACCTCAAAGGGGCCAATAAACCTTGGGCTTAGCTTGCCCTTCTTCCCAAACCTCATAATTCCGGTGAGACTTTCAAGAGAACCTTCTCGCCAATCGTGAATGATACGTCACGTGCCTTCTGATCCACGTAACTCTTCTGCCTGGACTGAGCTGTGCGGAGCCTCTCCTGAATCAACTTTACCTTATCCAAGGCATCCTATACCAAATCTGTGCCAAGTAACTTAGCCTCACCGGGCTCAAACCACCCAATAGGAGAACGACAACGCCGACCATACAATGCCTCATACGGGGCCATCTCTATGCTGGACTGATAGCTATTATTGTATGCAAACTCCGCCAAGGGCAAGAACTGATCCCACTGCCCTCCAAAGTCGATCACACATGCTCTAAGCATATCCTCTAAAATCTGAACAGTCCGCTCCAACTGCCCGTCAGTCTGAGGATGGAATGTCGTGCTGAGCTCTACGCGGGTCCCCAGCTTACTCTGACCAGCTCTCCAGAAATGGGAAGTGAACTGAGGGCCTCTGTCCGATATGATGGAAACCGGCACACCGTGCAACCTGACTATCTCCCGAATGTAAATCTGAGCATATCTCTCCGTCGTATAAGTAGTCGCCACCGGAATGAAGTGGGCCGACTTGGTCAACCAATCCACAATAACCCACACTAAATCAACCTTCCGCCGAGTCCGCGGCAACCCAACCACGAAATCCATGGTAATGCGCTCCCACTTCCATTCCGGAATGGGCATCTACTGAAGTAGGCCACCTGGCCTCTGGTGCTCATATTTGACCTGCTGGCAATTCAAACATCTAGCAACATACTCCACTATGTCCTTCTTTATCCTCCGCCACCAGTAGTGCTGTCTCAAGTCACGATACATCTTCGTGGCACCCGGATGAATGGAATACCTCGAACTGTGGGCCTCCTCTAGAATCCTCTCTCTCAAGCCATCAACATTAGGAACACATACACGGCCCTGTAGCCGTAACACACCATCCTTGCCAATAGAAATCTCCTTGGCACCTCCCTGAAGTACCGTCTCTCTGAGGACCGCCAAATGTGGATCATCGAACTATCGGGCCTTAATCTGCCCCAATAACGAAACTGAGCAACCACACATGCTAGAACTCGGCTGGGCTCCGAAATGTCCAACCTCACAAGTCTGTTAGCTAAAGACCGGATGTCCAAAGCTAATGGTCTCATCTCGGCAGGAATGAACGCCAAGCTACCTATACTCTCCGCCTTTCTGCTCAAGGCATCCGCGACCACATTCGCCTTACCTGGATGATAAAGAATGGTAATGTCATAATCCTTTAGTAACTCAAGCCACCTGCACTGCCTCAAATTAAGATCTCTCTGCTTGAACAAATGCTGCAAGCTGCGATGGTCGGTGTAAACCTCACATGACACCCCATACAAATAATGCCTCCATATCTTGAGAGCATGGACAATCGCCGCCAACTCTAGATCGTGCACAGGGTAATTCTTCTCATGAACCTTCAGCTGACGTGAAGCATATGCAATAACTCGCCCCTCCTGCATCAATACACATCCCAAGCCAACGCGAGAAGCGTCACAATACACTGTATACATCCCTGAACCGGAATGCAATACAAGAACTGGTGCCGTAGTCAAAGCCGTCTTGAGCTTCTGGAAGCTCTCCTCACAATCATCGGACCAACAGAACGGGGCACCCTTTTGGGTCAATCTGGTCAGAGGTGATGCAATAGATGAAAAGCCCTGCACAAATCGCCGGTAATAACCTGCTAACCCCAAGAAACTCCTGATCTCGGTCACTGAAGTAGGACGTGGCCAACTCTGAACTGCCTCAATCTTCTTGGGATCCACCTTAATACCCTCTCCTGACACTAGATGCCCCAAGAATGTTACTGACTCCAGCCAAAACTCACACTTGGAGAACTTAGCATAAAGCTGCTGCTCTCGCAAGGTCTGAAGCACTACTCTCAAATGCTGCTCGTGCTCCCCCAGGCTACGTGAGTATATCAGGATGTCGTCAATGAAGACGATGACAAAAGAATCAATATAAGGCCTGAACACCCTGTTCATCAGATCCATAAATGCCGCTGGAGCATTAGTCAAGCCAAAGGACATCACCAGAAACTCATAGTGGCCATATCTAGTCCTGAATGCGGTCTTCGGAACATCTGAATCCCGAATCTTCAACTGATGATACCCTGACCTCAGGTCGATCTTAGAGAACACCCTAGCACCCTGTAGCTGGTCAAACAAATCATCAATACGGGGTAATGGATACTTGTTTTTGATGGTGACTTTGTTCAACTGGCGGTAATCAATGCACATCCGCATAGTCCCATCCTTCTTCTTCACAAATAGCACTGGTGCACCCAAGGCGATACACTGGGCCTAACAAACCCTCTAGCTAACAATTCCTCCAACTGCTCCTTCAGCTGCTTCAGCTCCTTAGGAGCCATGCGGTACAGCGGGATAGATATAGGCTGAGTGGCTGGAGCCAAATCAATACAGAAGTCAATATCACGATCCGGAGGCATACCAGGAAGATCAGAAGGAAAAACATCGGCGAACTCTCAGACTACTGGCACTGAATCAATCGTCGGGGACTCTACGGTGGTGTCTCGCACATAAGCTAGGTAGGCCAAACATCCCTTCTCTACCATGTGCTGAGCCTTCAGGAAAGAAATGACCCTGCTAGGCGTATCAACTGTGGAACCCTTCCACTCCAATCTCGGCAACCCTGGCATCGCTAGAGAAACAGTCTTGGCATGGCAACCTAGAACGACGTGATATGGAGATAACCAATCCATGCCCAGAATAACCTCAAAATCGATCATATCGAGCA
>NW_017671550.1:170491-248283 GCF_001879085.1 Nicotiana attenuata | reverse complement strand
TCTGGTCAGTTGGGCTACAATGGATGAAAACCCCTCCACGAATCGTCGATAGTAGCCTGCCAACCCCAAGAAACTCCGGATCTCTGTAGCTGATGCTGGTCTAGGCCAGTTCTTGACTGCCTCTATCTTCTTTGGGTCCACCTGAATACCCTCTGCTGATACAACATGACCCAGAAATGCAACTGAACTCAGCCAGAACTCACACTTGGAGAACTTGGCATATAACTGACTATCCCTCAGAGTCTGAAGAACCACTCTAAGGTGTTGCTCGTGCTCCCCCCTGGCTGCGGGAATATATCAATATATCATCAATGAAAACCATCACGAATGAATCCAATTAAGGCCTGAACACTCGGTTCATCAAGTCCATGAAAGCTGCTGGGGTATTTGTTAACCCGAACGACATAACCAGGAACTCATAATGCCCGTACCCAGTGCGGAAGGCTGTCTTAGGGACATCAGATGCCCTAATCCTCAACTGATGGTAGCCAGATCTGAAGTCAATCTTTGAAAATACCTTGGCACCCTGAAGCTGATCAAACCAATCATCAATCCTCGAAAATGGATACCTATTCTTGATTGTAACCTTGTTCAATTGCCGGTAATCAATACACATTCTCATTGACCCATTCTCCTTTTTAACAACAATACCGGCGCACCCCAAGGCGAAACACTGGGCCTAATAAAGCCCTTCTCAAGCAAATCTTGCAACTGTTCCTTTAACTCTTTCAACTCAGGCGGCGCTATATAATACGACAGGATAGAAATGGGCTGAGTGCCTGGAACCAGATCAATGCAGAAGTCGATATCCCTGTTGGGTGGCGTACCCGGTAGGTCTAAAGGAAAAACATCAGGAAACTCACAAACAACGGGCACATAATCAATAAAGGGAACCTCAGCACTAGAATCACGAAAGTAGGCTAAATAGGCCAAACACCCCTTCTCGACCATGCGCCGAGCCTTCACATACGATATAACACTGCGGGTAGAATGACCAGGAGTTCCTCTCCACTCTAAACGAGGCATACCCGGTAAAGCTAAGGTCACAGTCTTGGCATGACAGTCCAAGATAGCGTGATAGGGTGATAACCAGTCCATCCCCAATATAATGTCGAAGTCAACCATGTCTAGAAGCAACAAATCTACACGAGTCTCAAGATCCCCAATCACCACAATAAAAGAACGATGGACTCGATCGACCACATTAGAATCACCCACCGGTGTAGACACATAAACAGGAATACTAAATGCATCACTAGGCATGACCAAGTACGGGGCAAAATAAGATGACACATACGAATACGTAGACCCCGGATCAAATAACACTGAAGCATCTCTATCACAAACCAGAACCGTACCTGCACCTCCACCTATAATACCTTTACCGCCACCTCTAATACCTCTACCTCCACCTCTAGCTAATTGAGCGGGCTGGACGAGTCCCTCAATGAACCTCCTCACTCTCTCTCACGGTGGGAAGTATGATAAGAGCATGATGAGCCAAGTCGATGAATCTAATCTCGTACTGTGTAACAGTCATAGAACCCTGCTGGGGATGCTCAAACTGCCTCCGATAGACCTCTCTCTGAGTGATGGGGAGAAACTTCTCCAGAAATAGCTGCGTGAACTGTCCTCAGTAGATGCACCGCTGAATGTAGTAGCGAAGAGCTTGGTGAAACTTATCCAACCTCCACAAAGCCTCTAAAGACATAGCTGATCTATGACTGGTCTGTGCTGCTGCTCAGCTGAAGAAGCGGTACATGACCTCGCCATTCGCGAAGGGACAAGAGTAGAGGTTTCAATTTAGCATTTTGAGAAACAAAACTGCACGACAAGAGAGAACAGGTGTGAAGTTTTCCTAACTCTATAGCCTCTGGGGATAAATACAGACGTCTCCGTACCAATCCCTCATACTCTACTAAGCTTGTCCATCAGTTGTGAGACTTATGTAACCTAGAGCTCTGATACGAACTTGTCACCACCCGGATTTCCCTACCCTCGGGGGTCGTGATGGCGCCTACTCGTGGAAGCTAGACAAGCCACAAAACATAAACTCCTACCTATTTCGTTTTAAATCCTTTTATCTATCATAACGACAAGCGTTAAATATTTAAATGACAGCGTAATATGAAATTAAAGCGGAAGACTTAAATAAAATATAAAACCAAACTATCCTGAAGAACAACACATGCCTTTAACCAGAACCTGGTGTCACATCATCCACGGACTACTAAGAGTAATACAATCGTTTAAAAGGAATATAACACTGTTTGTCCGAAACATGAGATAACAGAATCTAATATAAGATAGAGGAGACGCCGGGCCTACGGACGCGTGCAAGGCAACCTCGGAGTCTCGGTGGATTGAAGGCTGGCTCTCGAGCTACTGCAGCTGTCCGGGGCCTGGATCTGTGCAAAAGAGCACAAAGTGTAGTATCAGCACAACCGACCCCATGTGCTGGTAAGTGCCTAGTCTAACCTCGGCGAAGTAGTGACGAGGCTAGACAGGACTACCACATCAACCTGTACAGTTATATATGTATATATCTACAATTGGAAAATAACAATATCAAACATTTTAAATGGGAGGGGAACATGCTTCGGGGATAGCAGATAATACAGAATTTCAAGAAAATAATAAAGAGCATCAACAATTTAACTCTAACACGGATAAGAGAAATAAAAGCAGATTTCACTATCAGCACATATCTCGTTGCAGGCGTGCAACCCGATCCCATTTTTCATTAAGTCAACAGTTCTTCCAAATGAAATTTACTCCAACAAACGCAACAATTAATACGAATTCATAAGACAACAAGTACACAATATTTATGACTCACTGAGGAAAACAAGTAATGACGAGTAGCAATTAATTATGGACTTTAAGGAGCAAATAGGCTATTTAATATTTAGTATGCTAAATGTCAAGTAGCAATTAAGTCACACAAACATGTAGCAATTATAGCGTAAATTCAAGGCATAATGTTGCGCAAGGATACCTCGAGCCAATAATAACAAGTAACACAATGAAGGAAAATGCCAACACAAAGGATCACAGTAATAGTGGGATAAGACAATTAATGCACTTGAACCGATAACAATAAGAAAATCAGTAAATAGCAGTAAAGGGCAACATAACTCAATTATCAGCAAAAAATCAGGAAAATCAAAGACAAGTGCACGACATCACCCTTCGTTCTTTTACTCTCGTCCTCACCAAGCAATAATATAATGAAAACGTGCACGACATCACCCTTCGTGCTTTTACTCTCTTTTCTCACATATAATCAATAGAATTGGCACAGAATGGTACATCGTGCGGCACGGCATCACTCTTCGTGCTTTACACTCTTTCCTCACAATAGCAAACAATGCACGGCATCACCCTTCGTACTTTACACTCTTTCCTCACAATAAACAAACAATGCACGACATCACCCTTCGTGCTTTACACTCTTCCTCACCAAAACAACAATCACAAACAAGGGGCAAGGAAATAAACAAAATAATAGTAGAAATCCCGGCAAGGGAACACAATTAAACAATTAAATCCCGGCAAGGGTAAATATCAATAAGCAACAATATCCCGGCAAGGGAACAATTTAAATACTCTTTCTCTTCCTTTCACTTTTATTTCATATCTCACTTTACCACTTGAGCCAATGCTCCAAAGGGTTTAATCATTTCATATACTTTCATATTTGTAATATAACTTGAGCCAATGCTCCTCGATGTTCATAGGTCACAATTTTCTTTCACAAGCTTTTCACAACAAATAGGAATCATCACCAAGGTAAGAGGAATACAACGAAATCAAGATATTCACAATTTAAAGACTCACGGTCATGCTAGACACCAACGTATAGATACTTGTCACCATGCCTATACGTCGTATTCGACAGGAAGAAATTAGCAAATAAGACTCAACTCCTAGTCCCTCAAGCTAGGGTTAGACCAAACACTTACCTCGATGTCTTGAACACAACTCAAGTCTCAATTATAGCTTTACCCCTCGAATCCACCTCCAATTCGCTCGTATCTATTCACAAATTACTTAATTGCATTATTACATGCTAAATGAATCAAGCCCAATGCATAAAAATGAGTTTTCCAAAGGTTTACCCAAAAAGGTCAAAAATGCCCCCGGACCCACATGGTCAAAACCGAGGTTCGAACCAAAACCCGATTACCCATTCCCCCACGAACCCAAATATATAATTTATTTTGGAATCGGACCTCAAATTGAGGTCCAAATCCCCAATTTTTGAAAGACCTAGGTTCTACCCAAAACACCCAATTTCCCCCATGAAAATCTTTGATTTTGAGTTGAGATCATGTTAAAAGATGTTAAGGAGTGAAGAAAATAAGTTAGAAATCACTTTCCAACATTTTGGAGAAGAAAGGTTGTTTGAAAAATCGCCTCTTATGTTTTTAGGGTTTTGAAAAGTAAAAATAACTGAAATTCCCGTGTATTTATACCCCTCTGATACTCCCTGTGCGGACCGCACAAAAAGGACCGCGGCCGCACAGGCCTCCCTGAAGACCTGCAGATCATAGCCCCGTGCGGACCGCACAAAGGCGACCGAAGCCGCACAGCACCCACTGCGGACCGCTCAAAGGCGACCGCGGCCGCACGCGATTCCTCGCGGACCGCACTAGAGGGTCCAGAGACCTGCAATATTTCCTGAACCTGCAACATCTGATCTTTTAAGTCTAAGGCATCTCGGAACCTACTCGAAACTCACCCGAGCCCTCAAAACTCTAATCCAGGTATACACACAACCTCAAAAACATCTTACGAACATATTCGTGTAATCAAATCACCAAAATAACATCATGAACATCGAATTAAACCTCAAGATCAATGAAATTTCCAAAGTCTCCTTTAAACATCAAATTCCCGCTTAGGGTCCGGATCACGTCAAACGACGTTCGTTTTTAACCAAATTTCACAGGAATGACTCAATTCACATATAGGATCTGTACCGGGTGCCGGAACCAAAATACGGATCCGATACCCTTACTTTCAAATCAGATTTCATTTCAATTTTCCTTAGACATTTTCAGAAAACAATTTCACTTAAAAATTCATATCTCAGGCTTGGGACCTCGAAATTCGATTCCGGGAATAAGCCCAACTCCCATGTTTTTCTACGGACCCTCCGTGACCGTCAAATTATGGGTCCGGGTCCGTTTACCCAAAATGTTGACCGAAGTCAAATTTATTCATTTCAAGGTTAAAACTTAGCAAAAATCTTCTTTTTTTTTCTTTCAAAAAGCCACATTTAAGCTTTCCGGTTACGCGCCCGGACTGCGCACGCAAATCAAGACGACTCTAAATGAGGTTTTCAAGGCCTCGAAAGCACAAAATTAATTAAAACAGGTGATGACCCCTTTTGGGTCGTCACAACTTTAGACAAGTGTAGGTAAAGATTGCAATAAGCAAGAACTTAAGATGTAGTCCAGTAAATTCTGCCGTCGATTTTGTCAGATGCTTATAACACTTCCAACAAATGTTTGTAGTTACTGACATGTTGTTCAATCTAGGAGAAAGTGCCTCTCTTAGCAATGGCTATGTTGAAGTTTCGAAAGCTTTAAACATACTTTTGAGAGAAAATAACGAAACCTATAACAACAACAGAAAATTAAGTGTTCACATCGTACCACATGAGAATTATGTTTTAAAAATCTTTCTCAAGCTGTTTTTTTCCATAACTAAAGTAAGAATGAAACTAGACCTTTAAGAAAAAATTCCTTCCAATTTAGGAGGATTTATAGTGTTTCCACACATTGTCACGATCCATTTTCCATAATAGGTCATGATGGCGCCTAACACCGTTGTCAGGCCAGCCGATGCGGAATGTGATTAAGTTCTCATTTTTACTTTAGCCAAAGACAGTTATACTAGATTTTTAAATTTAAAGATAAGACCAGTAAAGATCATAAAGTGCTAAAATAGCGATACAACCCCAAAATAAATGTCTACTACTGTGTGTGCCAGAACCTAGTGTCACAAGCTACGGGCGACTAGTAGAATATACACAAAAGAATAATACACTATCCTACTGTCTGAATCGGAATAGACAGAAACAAAAAGTACAAGAAAGGACTTCTTCGGCTGCGGATCGGCATGAAAGAGAAGCAGCTCACCGTAGAAGTCCCCAAGCGTGCTCACTGATGCGCACCAGGATAATGTCCAGATCCACCTGCCTCAAATCCTGTACATTTAAGTACAGAAGCATAGTATGAGTACATAAACCACATGTACTCAGTAAGTATCCCGTCTAATCTCGAAGAAGTAGAGACGAGAGGCCGACTTGATACTTACTAAGGTCAAGATAATATAATAATAAAGTGAGATATACAGCATGAAGAATTTCCAATAACACAAGTTTAAGAGAAGAGTCATATTCATATTCTTGACATAATTAAACTACCAGTTTTCCCTTTTTCATATTAAACAAGTGATCATGTCATATCTAAATGTAAGCATATAAATCATGCACAATCATGCCGAGGTCGACGGCCCGCTCCAACAGAAAATAAATTGTGCACTGCCGAGGGTCGAGCGGCACGAACCATAGATGCATCTATTCTCACCGAGGCGATCGGCCCGGTCCATAATCATCAAGAAAATATCAGGAAAGCACATAAGGCTCAATTACATACAAGGGAATTCCTACCAAGACTCAACAAACTCATAAGTTCACTTTTCCTTTCCTCAAGTCTCTAGCAAATCATAAATGATCATATTGGCAATTTAAAACAAGAAATATTCCCCAATTAGACATGACGTGGGTCCTAAACTACCCGAACAATTATCATTATAGTAGCTACGCACGGACTCTCGTCACCTAGTACGTATGTAGCCCCCGCATTTAACAACAATTACTCAGTTATAATCCTATGGGAACAATTCCCTCTTACAAGGTTAGAAAGGAGACTCACCTCGCTCCAAAGTGCACTTCCAATGTCCAAGAACGAGCCCAAGTCCTTAATTCGAAGCCGAACAATCCCAAACTAATCAAACGAAGTAAGAACTAGTATATAAAGGCTTACAAGGTCGAACTCTAACTATTTAGGCAATTTTCTAACCATTAACACAAGTTTCCTAAATTCCGACCCCGGGCCCACGTGCCCGGATTCCGAGATTTTTCGAAGGAAGTTGTCCTCTATCACCTAAGGATCACAAATATATGATTTCTAGTTCATTACATGGCAAATTTTTATGATAAATTCTTAGTTTTATTAAAACCCTAGGTCTAGCTCAAATTCTTGATTTTTACTAAATTTTTGGTGTTTAATCTACCAAATATACATGTATTTAAGCTAAGGATGAAGGGAAATTACTTACCTTACCAAGTTATGTGGAAACCCTCTCTTGGAAGAACCCAAATCGCCTAAGTGTAGAGTGAAAAATGAGAGAAATGAGTTTGAGTTCGTATTAAATGAACCCTTCTGCCCCCAGTTATTTTCGCATCTGCGGAAGTATTTCCGCTTCTGCGGAATCCGCTTCTGAGGAATTTGGCCGCTTCTGCGGCTTTTGGGATTTGGGGCTCGACCGCTTCTGCGGTCTGGGGGCCGCATAGGCGGAACCGCTTCTGCGGTCCCTGGGCCGCTTTTGCGGTTACCCCTGGCCTGCCCCTTCTCCGCTTCTGCGATCTAATGACCGCATCTGCGGTCCCGCTTCTGCGGTCCAAGAACCGCAGATGCGGTTATGACAGAAGCAGCAAGCTTCAGTCATTTTTTCCAAATTCTAACTTCACTCGAGCCTCGCTCGTTTGACGCTCGGGGCTCCCGTGCCCCGCCCGAACATACCGACAGGTCTGAAATCACGAGGCGGTCCTACTCGAACCCTAGAAACACACAAAACAACGCTAAATCGAGGAATCAACCCCAAAACCAAATGAATCAAATCATTGAACTTCAAGTTCTTAATTCTCCTCCAACGGGTCAAAACGCCCTTAAACTACTCGGATTGACACCAAATTTTACGGGTAAGTCTTAACCGATATTTCGGACTTGTACCGAGTTTCAGAATCAAAATCCGAACCCGATACCTAGGAAAACAATGATTTCTTAGTTTATTTAAACCTTTGGAACTTTAACTTAACAATTTTACATAAAAATTCATTACTCGGGCTAGGGACCTCGGAATTCGATTCCGGGCATACGCCCAGGTCCCATATTTTCCCACGGACCCTCAGAAATTGTCAAATCGCGATTCCGGGTCCATTTTCCCAAAATGTTGACCGAAGTCAAACTTGGCATTTTTAAAGAAACTTAAAGAAGCAACTAGACTTATTCTTGCTCAAAACTCTTCTAAATTCCGAACCACCCGTCCCCGCAAGTCATAAATTAGCTAAAGCAAGTGCGGGAAGTCTTATTTAAGGGAACGGGGTTCAAAAATACAAAACGACCGGTCGGGTCGTTACATGCTGTGCTCAACTCCACCCGAGTACCCAACTCCTGCTGTACGGCTCTCCAGAACCGCGATATGAACTGAGTACCTCTGTCTGAAATGATGGAAACTGGAATACCATGCAGACGGACAATCTTCTGGATATAAATCTCCGCCAACCGCTCCAAGGAATAGGTAGTACACACAGGGATGAAATGCGCGGACTTGGTCAGCCGATCCACAATAACCCAAATGGCATCGAACTTCCTCAAAGTCCGTGGGAGTCCAGATACGAAGTCCATGGTGATCCGCTCCCACTTCCACTCCGGAATCTCTATCTGCTGAAGCAATCCACCCGGTTTCGGGTGCTCATACTTCACCTGCTGACAATTAAGGCACCGAGATACAAACCCAACTATATCCTTCTTCATCCGCCTCCACCAGTAGTGCTGCCTCAAATCCTGATACATCTTCGCGATACCCGGATGAATGGAATACCGCGAACTATGGGCGTCTCTAGAATCAACTCTCGAAGCCCATCAACATTGGGTACACAAACTCGACCCTGCATCCTCAATACTCCGTCATCACCAATAGTCACATCTCGAGCATCGCCATGCAACACTTTGTCCTTGAGGACAAGCAAATGAGGGTAATCAAACTGACGCTCCCGGATACGATCAAACAAGGAAGACCGAGAGACCACACAAGCTAGAACCCGGCTGGGCTCCGAAAGATCCAATCTCACAAACTGGCTGGCTAGGGCCTGAACATCCATCGCCATAGGCCTCTCTGTTGCTGGTAAATAAGCCAAACTCCCCAAACTCTCTGCCCGGCGGCTCAAAGCATCGGCCACCACATTGGCCTTGCCCGGGTGATACAAGATAGTGATGTCATAATCCTTCAGCAGCTCTAGCCATCTCCTCTGACGCAAATTAAGGTCCTTCTGCTTGAACAAATGCTGCAAACTCCGGTGATCGGTATATATCTCACAAGTCACACCGTACAAGTAATGACGCCAGATCTTCAAGGCATGAACAATGGCAGCTAACTCAAGATCATGGACAGGATAATTGTTCTCATGTATCTTCAACTGTCTGGACGCGTAGGCAATCACCCTACCATCCTGCATCAATACCGCTCTAAGGCCAACTCTCGAGGCATCACAATAGACAGCATAAGACCCTGAACCGGTAGGCAATATCAAAATTGGGGCTGTAGTCAGGGCTATCTTGAGCTTCTGAAAGCTCGCCTCACACTCGCCCGTCCACTGGAACGGAGCACCCTTCTGGGTCAGTTTGGTCATAGGTGCTGCAATAGATGAAAACCCCTGAACAAATCGACGGTAATAACCCGCCAAGCCATGAAAACTACGGATCTCTGTAGCTGAGGATGGTCTGGGCCAACTCTGCACGGCCTCCACTTTCTTCGGATCCACCTGAATACCCTCTCTCGAGACCACATGACCTAAGAATGCCACGGAATCCAACCAAAACTCACATTTTGAGAACTTAGCATACAACTTCTTCTCTCTCAAGGTCTGGAGCACTGTCCTCAGGTGCTGCTAATGATCTTCCCGAATCTGGGAGTATACCAGAATGTCATCAATAAAAATGATCACGAACGAATCAAGATTTGGCCGAAAAACACTGTGCATCAGATGCATGAAGGCTGCTGGGGCATTAGTCAGCCCAAAAGACATAACAAGGAACTCGTAGTGACCATATCGAGTCCTGAATGCAGTCTTCGGAATGTCTGGCTCCCGAATCTTCAACTGATGACAACCTGAACGCAAGTCAATCTTAGAAAACACACAGGCACCCTGCAACTGGTCGAACAGGTCATCAATACGAGGCAAGGGGTAGCGGTTCTTCACTGTCACCTTATTCAACTAGCGGTAATCAATACACATGCGCATAGAACCATCCTTCTTCTTCACAAATAACACAGGAGTACCCCAAGGCGATACACTTGGCCGAATGAAACCCTTATCAAGTAGTTCCTGCAATTGTTCCTTCAATTCCTTCAACTCAGGAGGAGACATACGGTACAGAGGGATAGAAATGGGCTGAGTGCCCCGCAACAGATCAATGCCAAAATCAATGTCTCTATCGGGTGGCATGCCCGGAAGATCAGCTGGAAACACATCAGGGAAATCCCGTACTACTGGGACCGTATCAACAGAAGGAGTATCCATACTGGCATCTCTCACATAAGCTAAGTACATCACAACCTTTCTCAACCATACGCTGAGCCTTAAGGAAAGAAATAACTCTACTGGAAGTGTGGCCTAGAGCACCCCTCCACTCAATACGTGGTACACCTGGCATGGCCAGTGTCACGGTTTTGGCGTGACAATCAAGAATAGCATAATGGGGCGACAAGCAGTCCATGTCCAAGATAATATCAAAATCAACCATGCTGAGCAATAATAAGTCGGCTCTGGTCTCAAAACCACCAAGAATAACCAAACATGACCGGTAAACGCGATCTACAACAAGAGAATCTCCCACAGGAGTAGAAACGTAAACTGGGGAACTCAAAGAATCCCGAGGTATACCCAAATGCGTAGCAAAATAAGAAGACACATAAGAATAAGTGGATCCTGGATCGAATAGAACCGATGCATCTCTGTGACAGACCAAGATAGTACCTGTAATGACAGAATCGGAGGCGACAGCCTCAGTACGGGCTGGAAGAGCATAATATCTGGCCTGGCCTCCCCCTCGAGGGAGACCTCTACCTCCCCGACCTCCACCTCTGGCTGGCTGGGCCGGTGGAGTAGCAACTGGTGCTGGAACCATATCCTGAGAGCTCTGTGGGGCCTGCTATGGCTGAGGAGTCTGCGGAGGTGCACCCCTCCTGAGTCTAGGGCAATCCCTCACCATATGGCGTGTGTCACCACACTCAAAACAAGCTATGGGAGGATGTGGCGGCTGTGACTGGCTCGGGCCGGGTCTGCTGGACTGACCACTGGAAGCACCCCGTGCAGGAGGCGCACTAGAGACTGGAGGTGCATAATAAGGCTCCTGAAGCCTCGGTGGAGCTTGAATACCACTGGCTGCTGGAAGAGCTGAATGAACGGGGCGACCCATATGACCCCTACCATGACGACCTGCAGCTGGGGCACGGGCACCAGAATAATGGCCCGACTCTCGAGACCTCTTAGCCTCCCTCTCCTCTCTATCCCTAACATGCATACCCTCAATCCTCCTAGCAATGCTCACCAGCTGCTAGTAAGATATATCCATCTCTAACTCACGAGCCATGCTGGATCTGATGCTGGGAATAAGCCCCTCGATGAACCGGCGAACCTTCTCGTGAACCGTAGAAACCAAAGCTGGTGCATGTCCAGCCAAGTCAATGTAACGGACATCATACTCCGAGACAGTCATAGTACCCTGGCGCAAATGCTCAAACTCTGCGCGCCAGGCGTCCCTAAGACTCTGGGGGACATACTCCCTCGTGAACATGTCTGAAAACTGAGTCCAGGTCAGGGAAGCTGCCTCATCCGGACTGTCTAACTCATAAGCACGCCACCACTGATAGGCGGCTCCTCGAAGCTGGAAGGTAGTGAAGGAAACCCCGCTCGATCCTGATATGCCCATAGTGCGGAGAATACGGTAGCACTCCTCCAGAAATCCCAAGGCATCCTCTGATGCTAACCCACCGAATACAGGAGGATCATATTTCTTGAACCTCTCAAGTCTCCGCTGCTCATCCTCTGAAGCCGCTGCCTGTCCTCGGGCTGAACTGGCACTGCAGGCGGCACAGGAATAATCTCTGGGGCCTGCTCAAAATGCACTCGCTGCTCAGGAGTGCGGGCGGCGGGAGTCTGTACTCCTCCCCCGGCCTGGGATGTGGCTGCAGCAAGGGGAAGCAACCCTGCCTGAGCCAAAGTGGTGTACATGCTCATAAACTGTGCCAAAGTCTCCTGGAGTGCTGGAGTAGTAGTGGCAGACGTATCAGGTGTCTGGACTCCGGCTGGTACTGCTGGTGGTACCTCGGCTGCAGCTCGCGCGGGTGCTCTAGCTGCACCACGAGCACGTCCTCGGCCCCTACCCCGGCCCCGGCCTCTGACGGCTCCAGTAGGGGGCGCGGGTGCCTGGTCATCTCGAGTAGTACGTGTCCTCACCATCTGTGAGAGAATAGAAGACAGAAGTTTAGAATTGTGATATCAGAAATCTCGCACGACAAGGAAATCAAACGAAGCGGAATTTTCCTAACAGTTACATAGCCTCTCGTAGATGAGTACAGACGTCTCCATACCGATCAACGAGACTCCAATAAACCGAATTGTGATTCATGACTCCTATGAACTTAGAGCTCTGATACCATCTTGTCACGACCCAGTTCGCCCTCCGTGAATCATCGTGACGGCACCTAGTCTCTACGACTAGGTAAGCCTAAATTGCGAAAAAGAAACCAAAACTTGCGGAAGTAATCAACTTAAAGCAGAAATAACGAAAATAAATAGTGAGTAAATGTGCCGCTCGGCATACACCATAATAAATTCTCAAAACCATTACATAAATCCAAGACCTGGAAACCCATGAATCACATGCTAAGAAGTACTACATAGCTCTAACTCCAGAATGTCTAACAAGAACTGAAATACAGAAGGGCTAATACTAAACAGCAGGAATAGAAGGAGACTCCTCGGTCTGCGAACGCGGCAGATATACCTCGAAGTCGCTATAATAGTTGCCTCGCCTCAAGGGTGGTAGGACTGAGTCGAAGTACCTGGATCTGCACATGAAAAACATGCGCAGGAAGGGCATGAGTACACCACAGCGGTACTCAGTAAGTACCAAGCCTAAACTCGGTTGGGTAGTGACGAGGAAGGTCAGGGCCTTACTGAGGTTAAATAAGATATAAGGTTTAAAAGTGTGAAATAACAGTGTAATTAAATAACACAAGATATAAAGGACATCAACAACTATTACAAAGGCAAGTAAAACACAGTAAAAGACATAACTCAGCTTCGAGATAACAATCGGGGATCTCCTAGGATACCGTCCTGTAGTCCCCAAATATAAATACCATATCTAGTGGATCTCCCGGGTGCAATCCCGTAGTCCAACTCATAAATGTGCAGGGGGATCTCCCGGAATGCAATTTCGTAGTCCCAAAGTAAACATACAGGGGAGCTCCCGGGATACCGTCTCGTATTCCCAAAATAAAGTGCAGGGGGATCTCTCGGAATACCGTTCCGTAGTTCCAAAGTAATACACAACAACAATAAGAATTCAATCCAATCAATTTCATATCAAAGTGAAGTAGGTAATCCTAACCTAGTATGATTCACGTAGTACAATTAAGGTAGTTAAGACAGATAGAGCAATTTAGTCAAGTAGATATGTTTCTCTAAGCTACAACAGGTTTAATATTCAAACAGTGTAAGCAAGGAAAGGAGGAACACAATTCAAGGCTATTTTTAAAGAAAAACCGGATTTCCGACAATTTAGCACAAGTACGCGCTCGTCACCTCACGTACGAGGCATTTCAATTACCACAATATCAATCCTAAGGGGAAAAGTCCCCCACACAAGGTTAGACAAGCCACTTACCTCGAACAAAGCTCAAATCAACCCGAAACCACGCCTTTGCCACGAGTATCCGACTCCAAATGGCCCAAATCTATTCAATTCCATTTCATAATGTAAATAATACTTCAAGAAGCTGATTCTACAATCAAATTCTAAGCTAATACGCGAAATTATGTAAAATGACCAAAATGCCCCTCGGGCCCACATCTTGGAATCCGGTGAAATTTATATTTTCGGATCCTCACACTCACACGAATCTATTCATATAAGAATCTCTCAAATCGGAGGTCAAAAACCCAATCAAAATCCAATCTCTTGGTCTAAGAACTTTTCTCCAAATTTCTACCATAATTTCGAAACTAAAGGATGAATTTAAGTAAAGATTCATGGAATTTAGTCTAAACCGAGTAAGAATCACTTACCCAAGTCGCCCAGGTGAAAATCCCTTCAAAAATCGTGATCTCCCGAGCTCCCAAGTCCAAAATATGAGTTATGGCCTAAACCCTCGATTTTGGGTTTTAAATTCTGCCCAGGTCATTTGTGCATCGCGAACGTGGAAGGACAATCGCATTCGCGAAGAAGGAACTGAAGCTGCCAAGAAAAAGGCCATCGCGAACGCGGGATAATGGACGTGAACGCGGAGAGTGGATATCAGTTGACAGATTTTCTGCAATTCAACAAGTTATAAAATTGACCCGTTGAGCATCCGAAACACACCCGAGGCCCCCGGGACCTCAACCAAGCCTACGAACATAACCCATAACATCATTCAAACTTGTTCCAACCTCCGGAATGCTGAAAACAACATCAAAAAACCTATTTTTCATCGGATTTAACCTTAAGAATTTCAAAAACTCTAAAAACACATTTTCGATCAAAAAGTCTACCAAACCTCGTCCGAATGACCTCAAACTTTGCACGCACATCCCAAATAACATAACGGAACTACTGCAACTCTCGGAATTCCATTCTGACCCTCGGATCAAAATCTCACTATCGAACCGGAAACTTCTAAAATTCAACTTTCGGCATTTCAAGCCTAAATTAGCTACGGACCTCCAAAACACAATCTGAACTCGCTCCTAACCCCAAAATCACCCAACGGAGCTAACAGAACCATCGGATTTCCATTCCGAGGCCGTCTTCACACTATTCCGACTACGGTCAATTTTCTAACACTTAAGCTCTCATTTAGGGACTAAGTGTCCCAAAACTCTCCGAAACTCAAAATCAAACACCCCGACAAATCAAAAATAGCAGAAATAAACTTGGGCAAAATAGTTAATAGGGGATCGGGGCGTAAATTCCAAAAACGACCGGCCGGGTCGTTACATGGGCAAGTCAGAAAATTTGATACCTCACCTAGATGGAATAGTTAACAAACTGCTTGTACGTCTACAGGTGTGCAAATATAGGCACCAAACGCATACTGCAGCAGCACCATCTTGCCAACCACCTGTTCGATGCATCTAACACTGTAAGTAACCATCAACTTAAGAAGACTCTAAGAAAATGGAAAGCAGTTGATCGTTTGAGATAACAACACAGTTTGAACATTGAAATATTAATCAAAGAAGTTATAGTACTTAACAATTCAGAGTAAAATACCAGAGAAGTGATTCTTAATACCTCAGGTAAAATACCAGATATGTGATATCAGAAACAGCCTTTAAAGCATTTGAACATGAAAGATACAAATAGGTGAATGTTTTCATGAAATGAAGAAGAGTACAGACAAAGCAGTAATGCAAAGTGTGAGCACGTGATTTTTGCCACGCTTAAATTACTCCTATAAATTCATTAGAATTATAATTTTTCTTTTATTATTTGAATTTTAGGGAATTAATTGCATGATTTTGTGATTGTTTGCATTTTGTGCATTTTTTGATTGATATAACTCATGAAAAATTCAAAAATCGCATACTTGAATCCAATTCTAGATTTTTTCACTAATATCATAAAAAATGAAAAAAAATTACAAAAAATAGTCAACTTGTTGCATTTTTTGCATTTTTAAAAAAAGTTTTCTTTTTAACTAGGATTTATTCTATTTTAGAAAATTAATTGGTCTAAGTTTTGGGAGCTAAATTAGGTTTTGTTAGTTTTAATTTTTTTTAAAAGAAATAAATGAAAACAAATATATAAAAAGTGGGAAAAGAAAGGAAAAGAAAACAATTGATCCAGGCCATCTAATTTTGGGCCACAAATTCAAGCCCAAACAAGCCCTCAAAATCCGTTGCCCGTCGAAGCCCAGATGCCCATTAACCCGGTCCACTCCCCAGGTTACAAAACGGCGTCGTTTTGTTAGCAAATCAATCCTGGCCATCCGTCCCTCTCATCCAACGGCCCACGTTTGGCATTTGATTTTAATTAAAAGTGTCCGAAATTCTAAAATTTTTAAGACCAAAGCCTTACCTTCCTCGTACAACCCTAACCCCGTGTCTCCATCGCCTTCCACCGTCCGCCGCCGGCCGGAAATCGCCTCCGCCGGCGGCGAAGCTCCAAATCGTCCCAAATTTACACCGTTGAATCCTCTCTTCCTCCTCTTTCCATATCTAGCCTTAGCTTCCTTCAAATCCTCACCAAAAGCGTCGAATTTCAAATCGAAATTTCGGCCAAAACGCAAAGTCGTCCAAACCCCACCAAATTTACACCCTATACTCCCCTGACCATCCTCATCCACAATCCCTAACTGAAACGTTTCAAACATCACTGATTCTCTTCGATTTTCAGATCAAAAGGGACCCCAAAACCCTAATTTTCAAGCTTTGAGGATTTGTCAGAGTTCGGACTGTAATAGTCCTTAATCTTGTGTTTCTCATGGAAACACACGATTAAGGACAAATTTCGGTCCGGATATTGCAAGCGTCATTCAAAACCAGTAAGTGTTCTATTCTTTGATTTTTTTTAGTTTAATTCTGTTTAGTCGTAATTTGATTTTTCTTATTTTTGGTTTCTGTTGAATTAATTTTGATTTCTCTTAGTGTTTGATTTTTTTTAGTTTAATTCTGTTTAGTCGTAATTTCATTTTTCTTATTTTTGGTTTCTGTTGAATTAATTTTGATTTTTCTTAGTGTTTGATTTTCTTTAATTGTCAGCATGATTAGTTGATCCCGTTTGATCTTCTATTATTCTTTTATTCCAATTTAGTTTTGATTAATTAGTATTGATTAGTTCAATTGTTAAGTTAGGATGATTGGATATAGCTGAGTAACTTAGTTTAATTAACTGTAGTTAGATTTAACTAGGACAAAAGGGGTTTGGGTTGGTTAGTAATTTCAGGAGTAGTCAGGGGTAGTTTAGGCACCTGAAATGGGTCAATTTGTTAAGGCTCAGTAATTTCAGAATAGAAGTGAGGGTAGTATAGGTATTCCATAGGTAGAAAACAAAGCTAGAATATCCTAGGTCCTTCTAGAAGGGGGTCTTAGTGTAAGTTTCTGCATTCTTAATGCAGTAACTTGGGCAACAAGCCACAAATTTAGGGATTAATAATTAAATTCTGAAATAAAAAGAGAGGGAAAATGAGTGAAAACTTCCAGAACCTTCTGCCCCTTTTTCCGCCTATAAAAGGCATGTCTAGTGCCTTGGATTACAAGTTTGAACATCTGAAAAAATTCTAAAAAAGTTTTAGAATCTGAAAAATCCCCACAAATTTCTAGAAGTTGGAACAATCTGAAAAATTCCCCCAAAAAAAGGTTTCACATCTGAAAATTCCAAAAACTCTCCCCCCCCCCCCCAAAACACATTTCCTGCAAGTTTAAGATTTGAAATTTGAATTTCAAATTCAAAAATTCAAATCTGAAGTCTTATAATTCAAACCTTCTCTTAGATCTTATTTTCTGCCAAAAAAATCCAAAAACAAACGAAAACATACAGTAAAAAAATCCAAAATAAAACTGTTTCATTAAATTCTTTAGGTTAATTTTGAGTTCTAGGCATTAATTCTCATCCTATAGCTTGACATTTAAGTACTGAAGTTTCTGAGTGCTCCTGGATCCAGTTTCCAGCTCATTTGGGCCTGTTCAAGTTGTTTCTAGTCGGTTTATTGGTTGATTTGGGTTTGAAACATTTCCTGGGCTGATTTCAAGCTAGATTTGGTCTGTTCAAGTCATTTTGAGCTGTTTACTGTTTGTGTTAATTGCTGGGCTTGTTTGATATCATTCTGGGTTTCGAGATTAACTTCAAGCTGCTGTTGCCTGCTGTTTACTGCTGTTGATCCTTCATTTTCTTATTTTCAACACATTTCCAGGTACATATCTCTTAAAATCCCTATGTACTGCTGAAAGGCTGATTTGAAGAAGGAAATAAGAGGATTAGAAGATCTATTATATTTACATGTCTGTTTGTGCACCATAATTGCTGTTTCATTCAATAATCCTTTGTATTTATAGGATGATTTCTATTATTTCCTCTTTGGACACATTGTAATTGAAACTGGACATTTATTGTTTACATATAGATTACTATACACGACATATAGGTTATGGTAATTGAAGCAGGGCTCTATAGGAATTTAAGTAGATTTATTAGTCTATTAGTTCGAAATTGTGAGTTTGCTATGGTTTAGCTCGCGATTTGAGCATTTGAATTTGAAGTTCTAGTCTAAGTTCTATGTGAATTTGAAGTTCTAGTTTAAGTGTTTATATTTTCTTTTTACTTTTGAAATTTCCAAAGTTCCAATCAAAAGAAAAGGAATTTTTAGAAATCTTTCTGTCAAAAATAAAATCAAAATCAAAATCAAAAATCCAAAAAAAAAATTCCCTTCCTTCTTTTAAAGCATTTTTTTTAGAAAATTCCAAAAGCAAAAAAAAAAAAAAAACAAAAAACAAAAAATCAATATGTTTTTCTTTTGCTTTAAAGCTTTCATGGTCTGAGTTTTATAAAATGAAAAAAAAGAGTTAGTTTACTCAATTCCCAATCTGCCCGAACTAGGCTGGTTTGATTCTCACCGGATGTGAGATACGTAGGCAACCCTCATCGGGTCCAACCACCCTTTTGCAAAAATAGCCAAAAATACAAAAAATTTAGTTTTTGTCACAAATAAGTCAGGTGATGCCATTCTTGTCTACAATAAGCCGAATGTCCCCAAAAGGGCGCCGGAAGGCTGTTTTTGCAAGAGCAACCACCTTGGGTCATTTTCAACGGTTAGCGGGCACAACCTTAAAATCTTCTTTCCCAAAGTGCTGAAAGGTCGTATCCGCAAAGCCGGAGTTTTTTTTAAAAATAAAATTAAAGAAATATCAAAAATCCAAAAAAAAAATATATTTTTCTTCTTCTTTCGAAATTACAATAAAAAAAATCAAAAAGCCAAAGTATTCTCATTCTTCTTTCATGAAAAAGAAATTTAAGAATCAAAATATCTTCTTTCTCTTTTGAAATAGTTCTTTCATAAATTGAAAATAAAATCAAATTTTTTTTTTAAAAAAATAAATAAACAAATCGAAATCTGAAAAAAAAATCTTTCTTTCCTTATAAGTCTTTCTTTCGAAAATTAAAAAGAAAAAACTCAAATAAAAATAAAAAAAAAGAGTTTGTCTATCTACCTTATTCCTGATCTGCAAGAACTACGCTTGGTCTGATTCATGCGGGATCATGATACGTAGGCAATCTCCATAGGATTCGACCGTAACCCTAAGAAAAAAAAAGAAAAAAAAAGAAGAAAAATACGAGGGAAGGAAATAAAAGAAAAACAAGAGAGAAAGAAACGCAGAAAGACAAAATAGGGAATCGAGAGAAAAACCATGGCAAAAGAAAAGGGAAAAGCAGAAAATGAAAAACAGAGGGAAAAGAAAAATGAGAGAAAAATAGAAAGAGAAAGAAAAGCAAGAAAAACAAAGAGCAGAGATCAAAAGAAAAGAAACGGGAAGAGGAACCGGGATGACGCATGCAACCGTGGCAAACATGTAGACATTCATTTAACTGTATAGGTGCATCACACCCTAATGTGCGGTTACCTATCTGTTACTTGTCTCAAACTAACCGTGGTTGCTGTCAAATGTCCAGCTTAGGTTTTTAGAAACGGTGGTTGGTTTTTGGTAAACTGGCATCGCATCGATATTTTAACTGATCAAAAGGAAGTACAGAAATGTCGTCTGAAATGACTTTGCCACCAGTTCTCATCACCGAAGACAGCCCCATCTCAGGGATCCCGGCCTCCGAGTCTGCCACAGCTGAAGAAAATCGGATATTACGTCTCCGAATGATGGAGATGTGGGACGCATGGACTAATGGCAGGGAGCCTCCAAGTGCTATCCCTGGATTCCCCGAGTTGTTTCCTAGAACAGAGGGTACCTCTAACATCCCCATCAGTCATCCAAATACTCCGTTGGGACAACCTACCATATCCGCTCACTTTGTAGGAACACCTTCTAAGGTCTGCCCCCAGGTATTCACATCAGGAGTAGCTCCCAATATCTTTACCGCTCCACCATGCTCTACCACACTACAACCTTCACTACCTAGGCCCGCTTTTGATCCCTCGGCCTTCACTTTCCAAAATCCCATCTTTCAAGCAGATCCTCCTCAATATCCCACATACACTTACTCCCAACCACCCCCATTTGAGCTTACACCTGGACAAGACAAAACTCCTAAAGCGCCTGAGCAAGATGAGATGGCAAAGAGGATGAGGAGTTTAGAGCAGAGCTTAAAAAATATGCAAGGCTTGAGCGGGCAAAAGAGTGTCTCCTATACAGACCTGTGTATGTTCCCATATGTACATTTGCCCTCAGGGTTCAAAACACCAAAATTTGAAAAGTATGACGGGCACGGCAACCCTATTGCTCACTTGAAGAAGTATTGTAATCAGCTATGGGGGGCCGGTGGCAAAGAAGAATTGTTGATGGCATATTTTGGAGAAAGCTTAATCACCGTTGCCTCAGAGTGGTATATGGACCAAGACATCTTACGTTGGCATATTTGGGACGATCTGGCACGAGACTTGGTTCGACAATTTCAGTACAACATAGACATTGCGCCGGATAGGAACTCCTTGGCTAATCTAAAGAAAAAGCCCTCAGAAAGTTTCCGCGAATATGCAATTAAGTGGCGCGAACAGGCGTCAAGAGTGAAGCCTCCAATGGATGAGGTAGAGATGGTCACTGTTTTTCTTCAGGCTTAGGAAGCGGACTATTTTCAGAATATGATGTCGGCCATGGGCAAGCCTTTTGCAGAGGCGATTAAGATTGGTGAAATGGTGGAGAATGGTCTGAAGACGGGCAGAATCTTGAGTCAGTCTGCCATAAGAGCAACCTCCCAAGCCATCCAAGGCGGGTCTGGGGGAATGGCTAAAGGTAAAAAGAAAGAAGAAACAGTTATGGCAGCATCGGGACGAAGAAGATACCGGGCTCCTAGGCCGGTGTTTTCTGAGAGAGCCTCTCAACACTACTACCCTCATCCCGATATGGCTTATGCCCCCTACCATATGCGGTCATGAACGCTCAACCCTTTGCCCGATCGCAGCCACATACCAACAGAAATCAACCTCCATTCCCAAGAAATCAGCCTCCCTACCAGAACCACTATAATCCTCGACCTCCGCAGAATAACTTCCGTCCTCGGGAACCACCCAGGAGACCAAACTTTACCCCAATTGGTGAATCTTACTCTAGTCTATTCCTGAAGCTTATCCAAATGGGTCTGCTGCAGCCGGTCCCTCAGAACAGACAAAACCCGGCATCGCCTGCCTACAGAGCTGGTGTCAGGTGTGCATACCATTCAGGGGCAGAAGGCCATCATACAGATGACTGTTGGACTCTGAAACAAGCGGTGGAGAACTTAATAGAGCAAGGGAAAGTTGTGTTGAGGGATGAGGGTGTCCCAAATGTGACCAATAATCCGCTGCCCGCTCACAACAACGGGCCAGTAATTGAGATGATCTGTGAGGACAGAGAATTCGATCCAGCCTTAAAAGCTATAATTGCTATCGCCGATGCAGAAAGAAAGCCCAAGGTGGCCCCGAAGCAAGAGAAAGGGGAAAAGAAGAGCCAAATCACCAAGACAGAACCAGAAAAGGAAGTTGATTTGAAAAACGAAACACAAATGTACGTACCCAAGCAAGCCTATGTGGTGCGGGGGATAATCAAACTACCTTGGCTGAGTGAGCCAGTGGTTATTGGACGCGTACCATAGAAGTCTATGACGAACCCTTATGCGGTACCATGGAATTATCATCAGACGGTGGTTACGTACAAGGTTAAAGAGATCCTGGGAGAGCTGCTAGAAAACCCCCTGTGGAGGAATATTCAAACGTAGAGGAAGTAAACAATGCCACCAGAAGGCGTTTCCCGCCTAAGAAGCCTGTGAGTGCTGAAGAAGCAGAAGTTTTCATTCAAAAAATGAAAATGGCCGATTATGAGGTGGTACATTTGTATGAAACTTTTGTCAAGCCTAAGTACAGTAAAGAGGAAGATGATGAGGTTTTCACGGCTGAAGAAATTGAGGAAATATGTGGGGCAATGAGGAAAATGCTCTACGAAACTCACATGGTCCAGCCGGGAGAGGGCACTAGCACCGCTGAGGTGTTATACATGGGACCAAGCGCCAAGCTTCAAAACTGGAAGGCTACACCATTCCCGATCAGGGGGGAGTCTCGGTAGACCCGTCCTGCTACTTTTTCTGCATCCCGAGTTATTCCAGGGTGTAACTCGGATGTTTCCTGTAGTTTTTTGTCTTTAAATTCCCGAATGTGAACCCTATTATCTTCAAAATTCCAAGAAATGAAATCAATATTTCATCGTTCATTTTTCTTTATCATTTCTGATTTTGCTATTTTTCTCCTTCATTTCTTCTCTTTAGCTCTATTACTGCAGCTTTAAATAACATGACATGCTTGCGGACTTCATGCCTATATCCCAAAACGCTGTCAGATTTCGAAATACTGAATCAAGAGTCGAAATGCAAAGAAGGTAACCTTGAGGAAATAAAACAAAGAATTGGAACAATTGAAGGAAAATTGGTTTGCGGGTTGGAAAGGTCCATACATTACAACAAAAGAGTGTGCTGTACTCAGGGCACATCCGGACAGTTGTACCAACAAAGAATGGCCCGCACTTACAACAAGAAGGTGCGTCCCAGGAATTTTGAATTGGGACAACCGTGTTTAGACGCATTCTCCCTCATCACCAGGAAGCAAAAGGAAAATTTGCTCCTAATTGGAAAGGTTCATACATTATCCAGAAAATATTATTTGGGAGATATCAAAGGAAATGATCCCAAAACAGTTGTGAATGCGGATGTGGTAAAAAAGTACTATGTCTAAACCTTCTACGATGATGGCTTTGCGCAGTTGAGATGACGAAGGCTTTCATTCCCGCTATCCAAACACTATCAACCCCTTGCAAACCCATTTGAGCCGGTTATTCTTCTTTGGCTACCCTCTTTGGAACCCGAAAGTGCTATTGAAAAGAAAAAAGAAAAGATCGAAAAGCAAAAAAAAAAAAAGGAAAATATGTTGAAAAAGAAAAGAAAAAGAAAAAGAAAAAGAAAAAGAAAAGAAAAGAAAAGAAAAACAAAACAAAAAACAAAAACAAAAACAAAAAATATTCGCCTGAACTACGTCTGACTTGATTCCGAAAGGATATGTAGGCAGCCTCTCTCTGGGGTTCAGTCACACCAAAACAAAAACCCCAATTCCCCCAAAAGTTGAAACTGGGGCAGATGATATAATGGTTCGACCGTGAGTCCACCAAAATGGTTCCAAAGTTGTACTTCCGTCCAAAATTCTTTTTACCCAAAAACCTTGTCCAAGTCCTTCCGATCAATTGGCAAAGGCAGGGAAGTGAAAATGTCATTGTTGGAATCTGATACAAGTCAAATTGAGAGAAATAAAATGAGAGAGTCTTATCGGTAAAAACCTTCGGGCACCATAAGGCAACGGTGATTAGAGAAAATGAAAATGAGAGAGTCCGCTTAGTGAAAACTCACAAAGAGCACTATCGGGCGATGGTGAGAAGAGAAATGAGAGAGGTCGATCGGCGAAAACCCGCAAAGGGCGCTGTCGGCCGAAAAGAAGACATCTCACCACTAAAAAAGTCCTGGCAAAGTTCCCTGGTTTTGAAATGCGGATCAATGGGTTCACGAGAAGCTGGAAAGTTTGTGTGGGTCTGGCGTCCAGTCCAAGGAGCATGTCATGTTCATTTGAAGCCAGCATGCATCCCAGATAAGTCCCTCTCTTCCCCCCGAAAGGGACGCTTCTCTTTAAATTCATCTTCTTGCTTACTTTTTCCTTGAATCCCTTTCGGTCTAACGCTGATTCCGAAACTATTACAAAGAAAAGGTGTCAGGACTGGTTATACAGGGCTCTCCCTAACAAAAGCTAAAGAAAAGTACCCAGCCTCAGCGGGTGCGTCAGCCCAATCCCGATTGACCATGGTGATTGATGCTTTCAAAGTAAAGATATTTGAAAAGAAAGAAAGTCAAAGGCAAAGGTCCTAAGGGCAAAATAAAGTGAAAAGGCCAGAGCCCACACGGGCGAGTCATAATGAAATCCTGAGAGTCCGATCGGTTTGAAAAGAGATTCACCCTCAAGGCAAACGAGCAGAAAAGTTCTCAACGGAAATGGGGCTGGGATCAAGCAATTGGGATGATCAAGGCCACAAAACCAACCACCGTTTCAAACTAATAAATTGTTCTTTGTTGAAAACAGGTCTTATTCAGAGCAACCGTGCAAGAAGCAGGTGCAACCCAAAAAGAAGTGAAATGCGCAAGCGCTGAAACAGCTTTGCAGCAGGAAAACGACCAAAAAGAAAGTTTCCCCCTCCCCTAAAATCTTTCATGCGCTTGCTAAATAAAAAGTAAAATATAAAAAGAATAAGAAAAGAAATGAAAATGAAAACCCCAACAGAGAAACAAATCATGGTAGCAAGGAACTTTTTCTTTCCCGGCCAAAAAATCGAGGATCTCCCTGGCATAACCAAAGGAGCTTTTTCTTTCCAAATCCCGGCCAAAAAACCGAGGATTTCCTTGGCATAACCCAAGGAGCTTTTTCTTTTCAAATCCCGGCCAAAAAACCGAGGATCTCCCTGGCATAACCCAAGGAGCTTTTATTTCCAAATCCCGGCCAAAACACCGAGGATCTCCCTGGCATAACCCAAGGAGCTTTTTCTTTTCAAATCCCGGACAAAAAATCGAGGATCTCCCTGGCATAACCCAAGGAGCTTTTTTCTTTCTAAATCCCGGCCAAAAAACCGAGGATCTCCCTGGCAAAACCCAAGGAGCTTTTTCTTTCCAAATCCCGGCCAAAAAAACCGAGGATCTCCCTGGCATAACCCAAGGAGCTTTTTCTTTCCAAATCCCGGCCAAAAAACCGAGGATCTCCCTGGCATAACCCAAGGAGCTTTTTCTTTCCAAATCCCGGCAAAACCCGAGGACCTTTTTTCTTTTCGTCCCGGCATAACCTGAGACCCTTTTTCCTTCCGGCATAACCCGGTCATTTTCCAGCATAACCTGGATTCATTCACAAGAATACACAATCCTAATTTGACTGCTTAGATATATGTCACAACTAACTCACGAAATTTTCCTAGTGAAAACTGGGGCAGAAAATTTCGTTCGTTTGTTTGTTTTGGTATCTTAAGCAGGTCGGCCTCAAGACATAGGGTGCGAGATGACCGACGGAATGAGTCTCAATCCAGAATAAAGAAAAGAAGAAAAGAACAAAAAGAAATGAACTCAAATGTGAAGCAAACAAGGGTGCAGATTGCTCAAAATCTGATTGTAGTCACAAGCTCCGCTGATCCTGTTTTGACCCAATGCTGCATGAAGAAGTAATCACCTACAACTTGCGAGCATCAAGATTCAGATCGAAGTCCACAGCAAAATCAGCTAAGACTCAAGATCAAGTTTCAAGAGAATTATAGATAGGAATCTTGTAACTCATAGTTGATAAGCATAACTAGCTTAGCTTTGATTTTCCTTTTGGTGTAATAAGGAGGTCAGCAAGCAGTAGCATCAGCAACAGCAGTGAAATCATAGCTTCTGGTAGTCCCAGCTACCAAACCTTCCAGAACTACA
The DNA here is from genome assembly GCF_001879085.1 of Nicotiana attenuata. Taxonomy (NCBI): domain Eukaryota; kingdom Viridiplantae; phylum Streptophyta; class Magnoliopsida; order Solanales; family Solanaceae; genus Nicotiana; species Nicotiana attenuata. The sequence continues at coordinate 222,322 of NW_017671550.1, read as the reverse complement.
CTGACCTGATTCCTTTATAGACAAGGATATGTAGGCAACCTTTGAAGCAGGGTTCGGTCAGACGGTTTTCAAAATGCTTCTCATGGAGTGCTGAGCAGGCAAAAATCCTTCATGGTGCTCATTTATCTTTGCCCGAAAACCCCTCGTGTCTTCGAGCAAAGAGGGGCAGCTGTGAGCACGTGATTTTGCCACGCTTAAATTACTCCTATAAATTCATTAGAATTAGAATTTTTCTTTTATTATTTGAATTTTAGGGAATTAATTGCATGATTTTGTGATTGTTTGCATTTTGTGCTTTTTTTGATTGATATAACTCATGAAAAATACAAAAATAGCATACTTGAATCCAATTCTAGATTTTTCACTAATATCATAAAAATAGAAAAAAATTACAAAAATAGTCACTTGTTGCATTTTTGCATTTTTAAAAAAGTTTTCTTTTTAACTAGGATTTATTCTATTTTAGAAAATTAATTGGTCTAAGTTTGGGAGCTAAATTAGGTTTTGTTAGTTTTAATTTTTTTTAAAAGAAATAAATGAAAACAAATATATAAAAAGGGGGAAAAGAAAGGAAAAGAAAACAATTGATCCAGGCCATCTAATTTTGGGCCACAAATTCAAGCCCAAACAAGCCCTCAAAATCCGTTGCCCGTCCAAGCCCAGATGCCCATTAACCCGGTCCACTCCCCAGGTTACAAAACGAAGTTGTTTTGTTAGCAAATCAATCCTGGCCATCCGTCCCTCTCATCCAACGGCCCACGTTTGGTGTTTGATTTTAATTAAAAGTGTCCGAAATTCTAAAATTTTTAAGACCAAAGCCTTACCTTCCTCGTACAACCCTAACCCCGTGTCTCCGCCACCTTCCACCGTCCGCCGCCGGCCGGAAATCGCCTCCGCCGGCGGCGAAGCTCCAAATCGTCCCAAATTTACACAATTGAATCCTCTCTTCCTCCTCTTTCCATATCTAGCCTTAGCTTCCTTCAAATCCTCACCAAAAGCGTCGAATTTCAAATCGAAATTTCGGCCAAAACGCAAAGTCGTCCAAACCCCACCAAATTTACACCCTATACTCCCCTGACCATCCTCATCCACAATCCCTAACTGAAACGTTTCAAACATCACTGATTCTCTTCGATTTTCAGATCAAAAGGGACCCCAAAACCCTAATTTTCAAGCTTTGAGGATTTGTCAGAGTTCGGACTGTAATAGTCCTTAATCTTGTGTTTCTCATGGAAACACACGATTAAGGACAAATTTCGGTCCGGATATTGCAAGCGTCATTCAAAACCAGTAAGTGTTCTATTCTTTGATTTTTTTTAGTTTAATTCTGTTTAGTCGTAATTTGATTTTTCTTATTTTTGGTTTCTGTTGAATTAATTTTGATTTCTCTTAGTGTTTGATTTTTTTTAGTTTAATTCTGTTTAGTCGTAATTTCATTTTTCTTATTTTTGGTTTCTGTTGAATTAATTTTGATTTTTCTTAGTGTTTGATTTTCTTTAATTGTCAGCATGATTAGTTGATCCCGTTTGATCTTCTATTATTCTTTTATTCCAATTTAGTTTTGATTAATTAGTATTGATTAGTTCAATTGTTAAGTTAGGATGATTGGATATAGCTGAGTAACTTAGTTTAATTAACTGTAGTTAGATTTAACTAGGACAAAAGGGGTTTGGGTTGGTTAGTAATTTCAGGAGTAGTCAGGGGTAGTTTAGGCACCTGAAATGGGTCAATTTGTTAAGGCTCAGTAATTTCAGAATAGAAGTGAGGGTAGTATAGGTATTCCATAGGTAGAAAACAAAGCTAAAATATCCTAGGTCCTTCTAGAAGGGGGCCTTAGTGTATGTTTCTGCATTCTTAATGCAGTAACTTGGGCAACAAGCCATAAATTTAGGGATTAATAATTAAATTCTGAAATAAAAAGAGAGGGAAAATGAGTGAAAACTTCCAGAACCTTCTGCCCCTTTTTCCGCCTATAAAAAGGCATGTCTAGTGCCTTGGATTACAAGTTTGAACATCTGAAAAAATTCTAAAAATGTTTTAGAATCTGAAAAATCCCCACAAATTTCTAGAAGTTGGAACAATCTGAAAAATTCCCAAAAAAAAAGGTTTCACATCTGAAAATTCCAAAAACTCCCCCCCAAAATACATTTCCTGCAAGTTTAAGATCTGAAATTTGAATTTCAAATTCAAATATTCAAATCTGAAGTCTTATAATTCAAACCTTCTCTTAGATCTTATTTTCTGCCAAAAAAATCCAAAAACAAACCAAAACATACAGTAGAAAAATCCAAAAAAAAACTGTTTCATTAAATTCTTTAGGTTAATTTTGAGTTCTAGGCATTAATTCTCATCCTATAGCTTGACATTTAAGTACTGAAGTTTCTGAGTGCTCCTGGATCCAGTTTCCAGCTCATTTGGGTCTGTTCAAGTTGTTTCTAGTCGATTTATTGGTTGATTTGGGTTTGAAACATTTCCTGGGCTGATTTCAAGCTAGATTTGGTCTGTTCAAGTCATTTTGAGCTGTTTACTGTTTGTGTTAATTGCTGGGCTTGTTTGATATCATTCTGGGTTTCGAGATTAACTTCAAGCTGTTGTTGCATGCTGTTTACTACTGCTGATCCTTCATTTTCGTATTTTCAACACATTTCCAGGTACATATCTCTCGAAATCCCTATGTACTGCTGAAAGGATGATTTGAAGAAGGAAGTAAGAGGATTAGAAGATCTATTATATTTACATGTCTGTTTGTGCACCAGAATTGCTGTTTCATTCAATAACCCTTTGTATTTGTAGGATGATTTCTAATATTTCCTCTTTGGACACACTGTAATTGAAACTGGACATTTATTGTCTACATATAGATTACTATACACGACATATAGGTTATGGTAATTGAAGCAGGGCTCTATAGGAATTTAAGTAGATTTATTAGTCTATTAGTTCGAAATTGAGAGTTTGCTATGGTTTAGCCCGCGATTTGAGCATTTGAATTTTAAGTTCTAGTCTAAGTTCTATGTGAATTTGAAGTTAAATTGCAGAATGATTGGATAGCCTGTACTGTTCTCGTTTCTACCAGTTCAATAAGTGTTAGAAATAATAAAATCAAATTGTGTACATTTAATTGCAAATTGAAGTCTAAAAGAAGCTGATCTATGAGTTGGATTAATGTTCATCAATGTTCTCACATTCCTGTCCTGATACTGATTTTGCCTGGTTTGCTTATCGTTTGGGCCATGAAAACTAGGCCTGACACTGGGCCCAGTTATCTAACAAGCAGTCCAAGTTTGGACCAGTGCATTTGTGGATTGTTCAGGGTTTCTCCAAATTGGGCCTGTGCAGAAGGCCATGACTGGACAGCTCCCCATAAAAAGAAAAACTCTTCCCTCACTCTTCGGGCTAATTTTTGAAGCCCGAACGCTTTCAACCTTTAATTAAGTGGGAATGTTAATTAGGCTTTTAGAGACAATTATTAATAAAAAATAGTAGTTCATTTTAGACTGGCCTTTTAAAATAAAAACGAGGCGCGCCATGCCAAATAAAACTCATAAATTGCGTGGCCCTCTTTAAGTGTTTATATTAAAATACTTAGCATTTGGGACATGCCGTTTAGCGAATTTCCACGGCCTCCCGCAAAGTCATCAGCACGTTAGACGCTTTAGGCGCGTTTTTAATAAATTTACCTTCCTAAACTCGGGTGCACATTTATGTGACCCAAATCCAAATCTCAACGAAGTCGAAATGTGTCAAAAACCGCGGGTGCATTTATGTGACGTGGTTCAAGACGTGTTTTCACGACGTTGCAATTCTCTTTAAAAATAATAATAAAAGCGGTTTAGAGTTAAAAAAGCACATAAGTTAAAACATGTATTAAAATCAGATTTTTAGCCAATTATAATAATTTAAGCGACCGTGCTTGAACCACGGGATCCGGGGGTGCCTAACACCTTCCCTCGGGTCAACAGAATTCCTTATTCAGAATTTCTGGTTCGCAGACTCCAACTGGGAAGTCGAAATTTTCCTTGATTTGGGATTCAAGTTAAACCGGTGACTTGGGACATCAAAAGCCAATCCTATCCCAAGTGGCGACTCTAAAAATAAATAAATAATCCCATTTCGAATAATGTCACTTTAAATGGAAAAATTCCCTTATACATTATCCTTCGGGGTAAGTGTGTAAAAAGGAGGTGTGACACAAAGTACATAGAAAGAGGTTATGCAAGGAGATAAAAAATATCTTTCGGACGAACAAAACCCTGAAAAAAATTCAAACATTTCGCTCCTTACTCTTTGTTTTTATATCAAACTATAGTTCAACAGTCTCATTCTAAAAACATCCAAAGTGTCTCTATTGCTATGAGTGGCTTAAGTAGCTCATATTGTCCTTAAGTTCTCAATCTGATTTTAGTAACTAAAAACTTAGAAAACTTGAGCTACTATTACCCGAGTACTATATTTGAAAAGAGGTTTAGCCTATGATGTAGTCACTGAACCCATTGCATTGTCGATACACTCATCAATTTTTACCTCCTAACAACGCAAACATAAGAATCCTGCCAATTTAGTTATCCAATTATAAATCTGATCTAAATTGCAGGTTGTATTTGTTTTTCTGATCAATCTTTTGGTGATTAATGGGGATTTGAGCAAGATCATTCGTGAATTTAAAGGAGCATAAGCAAAGAATGAGAAGCTAAGTTGAGAGCATAAGCAAAGAATGAGAAGCTAAGTTGATCGACGCATGGAGCCAACCTTGTTATGCCCAAGTCCTAGTATTTCAGAAGCAGATTGAATTAGATTTTAGACCTTCAAAATAGATAGTATAAAAATTGACTAATGTCATTAAATTTCAAATTTAACTAGAGGATAAAACCAGCATGTCTTCCAGATGTTTAAGTTCCAAATCCTAATGCTGTTGTGAATATCATTATATTTCTACACATGGCACCATTAACATATAGAATGACCTATGTATTAACTTTTTTGCAATTGATTTGATTAATGTCAATGCAAATGGATTGTAGATGTAAGTCATTTTACAATAAAAATTAAAGAACTAAAAGAACGAAACAAAGAACTAAAAGAACGAACAACATAATAATTCAAAATCAATAAACGATGTCTAAAATCACTAATTAAGAAGAAGAAAAAAAAACATAAATTAAACTAAACAAATAAAAACAATCTCAAAATCATTCAACAAAGAAGACATAAAATTGATGAACAAGGGATTAGGATTTTACCTAAACGCTCGGGCTTCAAACCAGTAGTACAACACGACTAGACGGCGAATCGATCTCCACGCCTCTTTTTCTCAATGTCAAATGCCGAAAAATACAAACTTTGGCAAAAAAAAAAAGTTGATTCCAGCATTGTGACAAAGAGAAAGAGAGGCCACGAGGTCGTGTTCATGCTAGAAAAGAGGCTCAGTAGCGGCAGGAGGTTGCTGGCCAGAATTCGGCCGGATTTTGAAGTGGTTTTGAAGGTTTTGGGGCATGGAACAGAGAAGAGGAGAGTGAGAGGACCGGTGGTGTAATATTTTTGGAGTTTGGAGTGGTGAGCGGCCACTAGAATTTTGGTTAGGCTTAGATTTACGGGGTTTGAAAGGGATTTAAGGATTTGGGGTTTGGATTCATGGGCGATTTTCGGCAGCGGAACAAGGCGCCAAATGGCTGGTGGGAGTGGGAGATAGTGAGGATAAAGAGAAGATAAGGGGAATTAATAAGGGGGGAATTCCTTCTAATTTACTTTTGACCTATGTATACGAACTATAACCTATTTTTATGTTAAATCTGAATTTTTTTTCATTCATCAATTTTTGTATAATAATTCTGTTTACCTCGTAATACGAGTAACAATTAAATTTGATTTGTGATTTTAAAGATATGTGATTTAGTTCAATACCAATTATTGATCAAGAAATATGAAGTGGAAATGAAAGAAGTAAGTGAATCAAACCAATGTTACTCAACAGTAGTGACCTCGAGCTTAGTGACCTCGAGATGAACTAAAAGCAATAAAGTAAGAATAGTAAATGTAGGGGACACTTCTGACGAGCAGTAAGAGAGAAAAGTAGGATAGTATATTCTTTTGCCAATGATTAGATGATGTTACAAATGATTGGGGTCCCCTTTATATAATAGGGGAACCCTAAATAAGGTACATTTCTATTTACAGTAAGGAATATTATTGGCACAGCTGTCTAACCACCTAGTACGGAATTGTACAGTCCTATTCTTGGATTTGCGCCATGATCTTGGGGACGTGGCAGGAATCTAGCTCATTCTGTTACAAATCCATAACGGTACAATTTTGGGGTCGAGCATACTTAACTTTGGTATTCCTCGCACTCCTATCTTCGGGCATTGCATTCCGTCCTTGAGCTCGAGCTCGAGTCTTGTCTGTCGACCTCGAACTCGAGCTTACTTGAATCCGGACCTAAGGCGATCCCTCGAGCCTGGGAAATCGGGCGTGCCTGATTTCGACCGTATACAGATAGTCCCCGCGTTTCTTAGAGCAAGGTGATAAGAAACGATTTGAACCTTGATTCTCTGGAGTCTCTAATGATGATGTCATTCCCGTGACGTGAGCGCTCGAAGTGGCTGAAATGTCCCGTCGGTTCACTTCCCCAAAACATTAAATGCATGCTAGTAATGGTCGGCCACTAGCATCGCCGAACCGTCGTCGCTCATCTATAAATGCGAGGCTACTTCTTTGAATTGAAAATTTTACTTCTTCATTCACATTTACTCTGATCACCTCCCTTCTTCATCTTTTCCTCTCATCATCTGTTTCCACCGCCCCTTTAAGCGCCGGAAAATACCAAGTTCTTGTAAAACACCGCGCTCTGCTACCGTTTGTATTCTTTAGCTTAGAATTATGGCTAAAACTTCCAAAATGGTTCCCAAAAAAGAGAAAGCATCATCTTCTTATACCTCCCGGCCGGCAAAACCAGTAATGCCGCCGACTCTTCAGGAGATCACCCTCGGTCCTTGTGTGATAAAAAAGGACTTCAACATTGAGAATCCCCCCAATATCCCAGGCCGATGCGAACATGTATCTCGATATATTTGTTCGATTTCGAAGAAGTACCTCAAAGCCATGAAGAGGGACTGTGGCTGGGGGGACGAGGTCTTGGTTCAGATCCGGAGCCCCGAGGAAAGCATCACTACCCACGTGGAGGGTTTTTTAAGTGTTTACACTTACCCCTTCACACTGGGTCCCCTCGATCCGGTAGTGATCGATTTCTGCAAAACATACGAGGTTACCCTCGGCCAGATCCATCCCTCCTTTTGGCGCATCGTGATCATGCTGTGCTACTTTTCTAGAAAGGCCGAGGGGTTGGAATTTACCCTCAATCATCTTATTCGGCTGTATCGGCCCCAGCTATTTCGAGGGCTCATCAAGATGCATCGTCGAACAAAGAAGGCCTTCTTTGCTAGTAACGATGAAGACAAAGACCGAGGCTGGATGAGCCGGTTTATCAGAGTAAAGACTTCGGACGTCATTCCCAGGGACAAAATACCGTTCCCGGAGAGATGGAATTTTAATCGTAAGTGGAGTTCCTCAACAAATACTTCTCCATATTCAGCTTCTGTGTTCCATAATATTTTTATCTTTTCTGCAGCTGTTGCTTGGACACCTTACGCTGTCCCGGACCTCGAGGATTGGGTCCGAAAGTTGGCTGCGAACTCCTCGTATGATAAGCGCAAAATGGCGTGATTTATCGAGGGGCAGATGAGAGGCCAAGCATCATGGTAAGTGCTCTTCCCAAGTTTCAAATATTTTTCATTTATTGGTGGCGTCAACTCATTTATATTTACTTGTGCAGGCATCGGAGATGTCTCTAAAATGAGGCCAGCCCCGCCTGGGGAAAAGACTGCATCCTCGATCCCGAAATCGGGGAAGGACAACAAAAGAAAGAGGGCTTCAAAGCCCGAAGATTCATAGGACGAGGGGACCCCTACTCGGAAGCCGAGGAGAAAACTTGTACACACAGATTTGGATCCCGCCACTCAATATCCAGAAGGTGAAGAGAACGAGGGTGAAGAAACGGTGCTGGGGCCCTGAACTAGAAAACCAGTCGAGGCCGTCAAGCCTTCCAAACCTGAGCCCTCGTCTTATGGTGGAGGAACTCCGGAAAAAGATTTGGGTAAAGACCTCGAGTCCCCAGAGATCGAGATCATGCCTCCTCCTTCAACTAATACGCCGGAGGGGACAAGTGCTGAGAGGGCTAAAGCTATTCAGAGCGCCCCGAGTGAGGAGCTCGGGGCCGTGACAATGGGTTGTTCACTTTCTCTACCGTCCTACTCCGACGAGACAATAAAGGATGCTCGGGGGCAAACACCCAACCCGACCAAGGTCCTCGAAGAAGACCCTTTCTAGGATTGTTTCACCGGGATTGACGATGTTGTTTACCTTAACGATGCATCCACCCTCTTTTTCTTCCTTTTTCGAGTAAATACTAACCTTGACGATGTTCTTCCCCCCCCCCCCCCCTTTTTTTTTGATTGACATATCATCATTTCACGTATAGGCCATCACCAAGTTTAGAGCTGAGCTGAGCCAGTGTGAGGCCGAGCTCAGGAAGGTTTCGGGTGAAGAGAAGGCCCTGAGGCTTCTTTGTAGCCAAAAGGAGGAGGAGCTTAAGGACCTTCGGGCTGAATTGGCCAAAGCTCGGGAAAATGAGACCGAGCTAGATGAGCAGGTAACTGTGATTTTAATAGGGTATGGTCTTCTTGGCCTTACTTCAGAGGCTAATACTTCGAAATCTCAGCTGCAGCAAAAGTTGGAGATTATTGGGCAGGTCTAGGGCGAGGTTGATCAAGTTAAGGCTGACTGCCATCGATGGAAAGAGAACATGGATCGGCTTGCTGCTGATAAGAAAACTGTTACAGCCCAACTGTCCTCGGCAAAAACTCAACTCCGAGGCATTAAAGTGAAGATTCTGGCCCAGGCCAAGAAAATTGAGGAGTTAGAGGCGAAGCTTGCTAGAGCCCGGGCCGAAGCTGCACAGGCCAAGGCTGAAGTTGAGAAGACGAAGGCTACGGCTGATAAGACCATCGCCGTATACTTAAGGGATGCCGTAGCTGTTCAGCGGAGCTAAGAGAGGCCTCCGACCGGGAAAAATGGAGTAATAATTGAGCTAAGTGCCAAGCCCGGAGGGAGACTCTCGAGGAAATCCACGCCCGAGGATTTGACCTCATTGAAGAAATAGCCCAAGCAAAGGCGCTGAAATCGATGCCAGGTTTTTTGTTTCTTCTGATGATGAAGATGCTGTGAGTGGCTCCGAGGGCGGGAAAGGTGAGGAAGGTGTTCCTGAGGAAGAGGAGGTTCCCGAAGATAGAGCTGCCAAGGGTGCAGCTCCTGAGGAGGCTGCTTCCGGGGACGTACCCCCGAAATAGATTAGGTTCTTTTTTCCTTTTTTGTGAAAGGACCTCTCGTGGGCGTTGTAAATATACTTTGTAAAACATCCCTGATGAATATAAAGAACCTTTTTGGTTTATCCTCAAATTGTGTTGAATTTCATTTTGTTCTCATTTGTGATCGTATAACTTAAATGATCAGTCCGAGTATCGGTTTGGACCCAGAACATAATAAACCCTTGGGTTTTTATCGATCAATATAATACCCTTTAAGGTTTTTGTCAATCCTCGAGCTAAGTTTAAATTGATTTGATGCGAGCCGGGATGTCGGGACTCTTGAGTCCGAGTTGAGTGAGAGCAAGGTCTCGAACTCCATATATATTTTGGCCCTTAGGCTCTTTTAGGTCGGCCCTTGGGCTCTTTTATATCGTCCCTTAGGCTCTTTAAGTTGGGCCGATTCGGCCTCTAAAGCGGCTATAATTTTTTCTTTTTTTCGGCTAAAAGACTTAGTGAAAATTTATCTATGCCTTAGCATGTGTTTTTTGTACCCACTGGGTTTTTCGAAGGTTCGACGGATCGAGACCTTATTAGTAATTTGTTTGTGTAAACATAATCGAATACCTCTTGAGGTTTTCTCGAAGGCTGATGTTTATCGAAGCCTCTAAATTATTCGAGGGCTGATTTTATCGAAGCCCTCTATCTTTGCTTTTGCCGAGGGTAGCCTAATTTAACCGGTTTTTCCAAAGTGTTTGAAGGCCTTTAATTTATGGCAGAAGTCAGACGTCTCCGAGCCGCATTATTGCGGTAGTAGACTTTTTATATGATCGTAGCCTTCGTGTTTGTCTCTTGGACTTATTTCCCGATAACCTTTCGAACTTGTTTGAAAGGCTAGTCCCCGAGTATTTGGCCTTGGCCTTAGTATCGAGGGGATGCCTCTTTGAGGTCATATGAGTCCGAGTTTTTGATGACTCGGATGTGCTGACTCTCGATGACAGTCCTCGAGTGTTTCGGGATTGCGTTTGTGTTCTGGCTCTTGAGTTGTTTCCCGTATAAGTGTAGAGCTCATATAATAGTAGACTTCTTTGAGACACAAAGTGTTTTTGATATAAACAAAATGCTTCTTCAAATAATTGGTACATGCGTACATGTTTTGCCGTTGGGGCTCGACTATTCTATATGGACACGGTTCATCTGACCGTTTGGCCCATTACAAAGTTTTCCTATCAAGGCCCTTTTAGGCGTGGAGTATTTTCCTCGAAAATATGATCTCCGAGGGTGATTCCCCCCAGTATTCGAGGTTGATTGAAAAGAAGCCTTGGATACTGTTAAGTTCTCCTTAGGTAGCATATAGTTGTTGCCTCGTTAAAAACCTTGCCGGTAAAACCCATTTGGGACAAAATCCGATCCAAGGGAAAAAGAGTACAACACATGCTTTAAAACCTAAGGCCTTCGTGTAAAAAAGTGCCTTCGATATCTTCAATCGAACATCTGCAATGGGTCAGTTTTAAATTCGAATGGACAAGGAAGATACATTCATACCTCAGCAATAGTATCGTTTGAGTAGCGATATGTTCCAATTGTTCGGCAACTGCTCACCTTCCACTGTGCTAAGTTTGTAAGATCCTTTACCGACGACTCTGAGGACTCGGTACGGTCCTTCCCAATTCGAGCCCAGTTTCCCTTTATTCGGGTCTCGAGTATTGAGGGTGACTTTCTGTAGAACTAAGTCCCCGATTCCGAAGTGTCGAATGTTGGTCCTTCTATTGTAATATCTCTCGATTCTTTGCTTCTGGGCGGCCATCCGAACGAGCTTTGCTTCTCGTTTTTCATCTAATAGCTCAAGGCTGGTGTTCATAACCTCATGATTTGACTCCTCCGATGCATGTCGAAACCTGGCGCTGGGTTCTCCGACCTCGACAGGGATAAGAGCCTCGGAGCCATATACTAAAGAAAATGGGCTAGCCACCGTGCTAGACTTCGATGTTGTTCGATATGCCCAAAGGACCTCGGGTAAAACTTCTCTCCATTTCCCCTTTGCATCGTCCAACCTTTTCTTCAGGTTTTGAATGATAGTTTTGTTTGTTGACTCGGCCTGTCCATTTCCAGTTGGGGTGGTATGGTGTTGATAAGATCCTCTTTATTTTGTGTTCTTCAAGGAAATCCATCACCTTGCTGCCGATGAATTATTTTCCACTGTCACATACAATCTCGGCAGGTATTCCGAACCGGCATATGATGTGGTCCCAGATGAAATCAATAACTTCTTTTTCTCGGACCTTTTCGAAGGCCTGTGCTTCCACCCATTTAGAAAAATAATCAGTCATAAACAAAATAAACTTAGCTTTACCTGGGGCTGTTAGTAGGGGGCCGACTATGTCCATTCCCTATTTCATGAAAGGCCACGGGGATAGGACCGAGTGGAGTTGTTCTCGGGGCTGATGGATCATTGGTGCAAACTGTTGACATTTGTCACATTTTTTGACAAATTCCTTAGTATCTTTTTTCAGCTGTCCCAGTAATATCCTGCCCTAATGATTTTGCAAACCAGAGACTTGGCGCCTGAGTGATTCCCACAAGTACCTTCGTGGATTTCTCGTAGAACATAATTGATGTCCCTCGGCCCTAAACATACCGCTAATGGTCCATCGAACGTACTCCTATACAATGTTCCATCTCCATCTAATGCGAACCTAGCAGCCTTGTTCCGTAGGGCCCTCGATTCTTTGTGGTCCGAGGGGAGTTTTCCATTTTTCAAATAGTCGATATACTTGTTCCTCCAGTCCCACGTCAAACTTGTTGAATTTATCTCGGCATGACCCTCTTCAACCACAGACTTCGATAACTGGACGACAATCCCCAGGATGATGTCATCTTCTTCGACCGAGGATCCCAGATTAGCAAGTGCATCGGCCTCGCTATTTTGTTCTCGAGGCACATGATCCAGAGTCCACTCCTTGAGGCGGTGCAAGGTTACCTGTAGCTTATCCAAGTACCATTGCATTCTATCTTCTCGAACTTCAAAACTTTTGTTTACGTGGTTCACCACCAACAGTGAATCGCACTTGGCTTCAATGACTTCCGCTCCCAAGCCTTTAGCTAGTTCGAGACCTGCAATCATGGCCTCATACTCGGTCTCATTATAAGTCAACCTAGAAGTTTTAATAGATTGTCTAATGGTGCCACCCGTAGGCGGCTTTAAGACAATGCTGAGCCCGGACCCCTTCACATTCGAGGCACTGTCTGTAAAAAGGGTCCATACCCCCAATGATGTACCCGAACTTAGCAGGAGTTCTTTCTGCACTTTGGGTACAAGGATTGGCGTAAAATCGACCACGAAGTCAGCTAGGATTTGTGACTAGATGGTCGTCCGGGGTTGATATTCGATATCGTACCCGCTAAGCTCGACGACCCATTTGGCCAACCGGCCCGATAGCTCGGGCTTCTGCAAAACATTTCAAATGGGGTAAGTTGTTAATACACATATGGGATGACACTGAAAATATGGTTTTAGTTTCCTAGACGCGCTTATCAATGCAAGTACTAACTTTCTAAGTGAGGATATCTAGTTTCAGCATCTCCTAAAATTCGGCTCATATAATAAACAGGGAATTGCGTACCTTGCTCTTCTCGAACTAGTACACCACTTATCACTATCTCGGACACTGCAAAGTATAGGTAAAGTTTTTCATCTACCTTCGGGGTGTGAAGCAAAGGCGGGCTCGATAGATATTGCTTCAATTCTTCTAAGGCTTGCTGACATTCCGAGGTCCACGCGAGATCTTTCTTCTTCTTAAGCAAGGAAAAGAACCGGTGACTTCGATCTGATGACCTCGAAATGAATCAACCCAGGGCAGCGATTCAACCCGTCAGCCTTTGCACGGCCTTCACACTATCCACGACCGTGATATCCTCGATGGCCTTGATCTTATCGAGGTTAATTTCGATACCTGATGGATATAAATTATTCATATATTTTAATATAAAAATATAATATTTTAGATATAAAATATGACCAATTTATATTCTATTCTCGCACTTTTCTAACAATTCGCGCAGGAAAAAGAATACATGGAAAAAGAGAAAAAGAAAGAATCTACAGTTCAAGGAAGAAGGATGCATCCGTGACAACTTCATCTAAGACTACATAAATTCAAGAGATACAAAAGTTATGGCAAATTCTCACCAAAATTTCATGAGAAATTGCCATATCAATTTCTCATCAAGGCCATATGATATTGTCACGACCCAAAATCCACTAAGGGTCGTGATGGCGCCGGACACCATTGTCAGGCAAGCCAACACTAAATAACTAGTGACTTCTCGTTTTAGATATTTCTGAGTTCACTTCTTTTATACATCTAAACAATAAAGAATAAATTTCACTGAATAAATAATGATATCTTTAACAATTTCAAAGATACTGACTGATCCCACAGACATCCCAGAACCCGATGTCACAAGTGCATGAGTTATCTCTAGGAAACAATTTAATACAACAACTGTCCGGAATACAAATAGGACAGAAAGTAAATATGGAAATCTGAAAGAGACTCTGCTGGCTGCAGGTCGTCTCGAGAAGTGCAGCTCACCGAAGTCTCTGTATCAACCATGCTGCTACGCCCACTAAGCAGCTAGAGATGCATGTGCTTGTGTAACAAAAATGCACAGCAAGTGTAGCATGAGTACGAAAACAACGTGTACTCAGTAAGTATCCCGCCTAATCTCGAAGAAGTAGAGACGATAGGTCGACTTCGACACTTACTAGTGGTCCAATAATGATACATCAATAATATGACAAATCGAGAATTTATATAAACATGATTGTAATTCAATAGAGTGAAGCGAATAAACAATTCTTTCTTTCATGTGAAATTCCCAAATTCCTCTTTTACCATTTATACAAATATTCTCAAGCTGGGAAGAAGCAATATCAACTTCATTAAATTTAAAGGCAAGCAATACAAGCATGCGCAAATCATGCCGAGGACGTACGCCCCGATCCAACAATATTTAAACTGTGCACTGTCAGAGGGTCGAATGGCGCGAACCATAGATGCATCTATTTAATCTGCCGAGGCGTTCGGCCCGTTCCACAATAGATAAACACATTCAACAGTCAAATCAATAATTCATCGAGGAGCAATTATTCAGGAAAAGGCAAGTTTCTCTTTTAAAAGTCAAGTAATGATATCTAGTCTTTTAAAAATTCATTTACACGTTCGATATGTTTTAAGAATTTTTAAGTTTGTCAACAAGGTCGCATTTATTACAAGTAAGCGTGCTTTTGGGTGCTAGACTATCCGGACATAAGCATAATAGTAGCTACGCACGGACTCTCGTCACCTCGTGCGTACGTAGCCCCTACAAATAGGATCATATAACCAATTAACTCACCTATGGGGACAATTCCCTCTTACAAGGTTAGAAAGAAGACTCACCTCGCTCCGAAGTTCCATAACCAGCCTTCCACGCCTTTCCGAAGACTCAATTCGATGCACAATGCTCCAAAAATAGCCAATAATTACGCAAATCCATTAATATGTGATCAACTACTCATACTAATCCAATTTTTAACGATTCCTAACCCCGATCGAAAAATTGACAAAATTTCCCTCGGGCCCACGTGCGCGGATTTCGAATTGTTTTGAAGATAAACTTTACCCATAACCCCACGAACTCAAATATATAATTTACTCTTAATTTCATACCCAAAATCGTGGTCAAAATCCGAAAATACAAGTTCTAGGTCTTTCCACCAAAACCTCAAGTTTCTACCAATTTCCATACTTTAATCCGCAATAAAACCATGTATTTAACTTACAAGAGGTGGGATTAACTTACCTCATGATTGATGATGAAATCCCTCTCTTCAATGGCTCCAAAATCGCCCAACCAAAGTGAAAAATGTGTGAAAATGAGCCAAAACTCGTTCTTTAAAGAACACACTGCCCAACCCGACCTCCCGCACCTGCGACCACTTGACCGCTTCTGCGGTTACGCAGGTGCGGTTCCAATACCGCTTCTGCAGTCCTTTTTCGCTTCTGCGGTAAGCTCCCTCGCTTCTGCGCTTGCGCAGATGCGGCCAATGCCCCGAATCTACGGTCCTTCCCTTGGCTTCCCCATTCCCCACCTGCGACTCCCAGGCCGCTTCTGCGGCTCCGCACCTGCGGCCACAACCTCGCAGGTGCGGTTACACCAGATATCTGCTGCCTTAGTTTTTCTTCAAATTCAAAGTTCGACCCGTTAACCACCCGGAATCCACCCGGGACCCCCGGATCACAACACCTTACGAACTTGCTCGAGGCCTCAGATCACATCATACAACATCAAAATCATGAATTGCACCCCAATTCAAACTTTATGAACCTTAGAACTTCAAACTTCTACATTCGATGCCGAAACCTATCAAATCACGTCCGATTGACCTCAAATTTTGCACACAAGTCATATTCAACATTACGGACCTACTCCAACTTCCGGAATCGGAATCCGACCCCGATATCAAAAAGTCCACTTCCGGTCAAACTCCTCAAAAACCTTCAAATTTCTATCTTTAGTCAAATGACTCCAAAATGACCCTCCGAATTCACTTCCGATCGCACTCCCAACACCAGAATCACCATACGGAGCTATTCCCAGACTCGTAATCCCAATCAGACATAGATAACACTGAAACACACTTCAACCCAAACTTATGAAATTCTTCCAAAATGCTAACTTCTACAATAGGTGCTGAAACGTTCCCGGGTCTTCCAAAACCTGCTCCGGACATACGCCCAAGTCCCAAATCATCGTAGGAACCTGCTGGAACCTTCGAATCTTGATTCCGAGGTCGTTTACTCAAAAATCCAATCTTAGTCAATTCTTTCAACTTAAAGCTTCCGAAATGAGAATTCTCTTTTGAAATCAACTCCGAACTTCCCAAAATTCAATTCCGACCATGCGTACAAGTCATAATACCTGAAGTGAAGCTTCTCATGGCCTCAACTACTGAACGACGCGCTAGAGCTCAAAACGACCGGTCGGGTCGTTACATTCTCTCCTACTTAAACTTACCTTCGTCAACGAAAGTGCTAAGAACTGCGCTGGAGTTATCTGAAATCACAGTTAAACACCTTGTTCACCTACCCCTGCTACCACAACACGGTTGAGCACATTAGCTCGAGCAAATCTAAAGATATTCTCTTTTATTCAAACAAATGAGCCTTAGAGCCCAGTTTCAACATCCGAAATTCTCTGCCAGGCCTGCTTCCAATACAAGAACACCGTATAAGTCACCGCATGATGCACCGATACAAGATTGCCTACCTTTGCTGAATTCACACTATGCACCACGTCATTCACAGGAACATCCTCTGACCATAATAGCCGACTTTCCCCGAATTTGATGCTCACAATGCACCTCGTGATACATTAAGTCTTGTTCCAACTCTTACAATACTGCCACGACGGAAGAGACATGTAGAAATTCATAACCAACTGCCGGGTCAACAAATCATTGAGGCTACACTCCTGACAAGAACATTACCTAATTCTGAACCCGAATAACGATCTTTGCTCTTTAATACACTTCATACAATCCGATTGCACTGATCTAGATCCAATAACCTTGTTTCACCCAGTACGAACTGCTCAGGCAACAAGCCACCCCAGACATGACCAAAAGTCTCATTTAATGCCACAATGTGCCAATAGGCTACCAACTCGAACGCAATACATAAGAAAATGAACTCTGGAAGGGACTACTCAAATCACGCAACTAATGTGAACTTTTCTCAGAAAATGGGAAACAAAACACACAGAATAGAATATAAAGGACTATAATTATCATCACACTATTGTGGCGTGCAACCCGATCCAAATAATATACCCATGACGGCGCGCCACCCGATCCACACATAAAATTCACATAAGGAGATACACGTCGAGCTAAATTGCTCATTACCACAAAATACCGAATACCGGTCACAAGCAAGCTAAGTGCATAATACCATCCTCGAGGGGACATATGGTGCCATAAGCTAACAAACTCAAGCACAACTGAGGTGCGATATATGTTCTGAAACTAAAGAGCCATCCTGGTCACATAACACCATCGCTACGCGGAACTTCAACACATAAGAAATTTACCAAGCCGTTTCGCAACTCACTTGGCACAATATAGCATTACATGAAATAGCCGACGACGAAATGACATCCAACGCCAGAATACTCCTCCATAAGGAGAGCTATGCTGAAATGAACACATTCGGCCTGATATAGAGCCCATATTTATATTTAAATCCATCCACAGACCTCAAGCCGATTATGATTCATCCGAACTAGGCCAATAATCTTTTCTGGGTCAATATAATCCTTTTTTCCCATAACACACAAGAACAACCACCATAACCGAATTGATCCTCCACAGTCCACAACCTAATAAACCGAGTGCCCTCCCGGCATAAATGCTCAAATTAACCATATCACCACAATCTTCATACTTGGTTTCATTCTCCAATCAATCAAGTGACTACATGCCACACTTATACAATCTTCCCCTGGGACACGCTCCCACGATCTTCCGTAACAGATAACAAGCCTGCACATCCATGCTACCGGCCGCACTAACGCTGAAATGCGATCAGAATCCATAACCAGGACGCAAAGCCTCTCTCACAAAACACCGATCCCAGGTGACGCTGAAGACAATGCCAGCTTACTCTAATAATTCAAATCCCTTTCATGCTCATCCGAGATCGTGACATCCTTGTGAACACCAAACCGCAACCTTGATCCTCACTTTCAAATTCCATACCGCTCACTGCACCTAACAATCCAGCATGCGATAGTACAAGAATTTCATCACAACTCCTGAACCACTAACATGGTAAGCACTTCCTCACATCGAAACTTTTTACTTAACTCATTCCAAGAGAACCATAGCAACCCACGAGTGAATTCTCACAACCGTAGAAGGTGCAATTCTTCAAGTAGTGGCCTAAGCCACCATAGCTCTTTCCGGGATCCTCCTACACATAGCAGGCCATAATACTTGAATACTTTCGAATAAAATCAATTACGGTGGATGACAAGCCTCACACGTACCATCACAAATCGCTTGCATAACTTAATCACGCTGAAGGAACTGATCACGGCCACCAGTATGCCAACTCAACCATGGCTAACCAATCAAACCTCTTCTAATTTGTGCTTAATTGCCTTAGAATAATAATAACTTCATTAAACACATAATGCACTCAACCCGAGGTGGACTTGTAACACGAGACCATGTTGTCTCAAATCCCACGAACTACTTTATACCTTCCTTGTGCGTATATTCGCATCTCGACTGGCACATCCATTCTGATAATTCCTCTACGAATCCGAAGTCCTTTTCTCCCTTTTCTCCCAAATGCACATCATACACCCAAGTCCGAAATCATCATACGAACCTGCTGGAACCTTCGAATCTCGATTCCGAGGTCGTTTACTCAAAAATCCAATCTTAGTCAATTCTTTAAACTTAAAGCTCCCGAAATGAGAATTCTCTTTTGAGATCAACTCCGAACTTCCCAAAATTCAATTCCGACCATGTGTACAAGTCATAATACCTGAAGTGAAGCTGCTCATGGCCTCAACTGCTGAACGACGCGCTAGAGCTCAAAACGACCGGTCGGGTCGTTACATTCTCTCCTACTTAAACTTACGTTCGTCATCGAAAGTGCTAAGAACTGCGCCGGAGTTATCTGAAATCACAGTTAAACACCTTGTGCACCTACCCGTGCTACCACAACTCAGTTGAGCACATTAGCTCGAGCAAATCTAAAGATATTCTCTTTTATTCAAACAAATGAGCCTTAGAGCCCAGTTTCAACATCCGAAATTCTCTGCCAGGCCTGCTTCCAATATAAGAACACCGTATAAATCACTGCATGATGCACCGATACAAGATTGCCTACCTTTGCTGAATTCACACTATGCACAACGTCATTCACAGGAACATCCTCTGACCAAAATAGCCGACTTTCCCCGAATTTGATGCTCACAATGCACCTCGTGATACATTTAAGTCTTGTTCCAACTCTTACAATACTGCCACGACGGAAGAGACATGTAGAAATTCATAACCAACTGCCGGGTCAACAAATCATTGAGGCTACACTCCTGACAAGAACATTACCTCATTCTGAACCCGAATAATGATCTTTGCTCTTTAATATACTTCATACAATCCGATTGCACTGATCTAGATCCAATAACCTTGTTTCACCCAGTACGAACTGCTCAGGCAACAAGCCACCCCAGACATGACCAAAAGTCTCATTTAATGCCACAATGTGCTAATAGGCTACAAACTCGAATGCAATACATAAGAAAATGAACTCTGGAAGGGACTACTCAAATCACGCAACTAATATGAACTTTTCTCAGAGAATGGGAAACAAAACACACAAAATAGAATATAAGGGACTGTAATTATCATCACACTATTGTGGCGTGCAACCCGATCCAAAAAACATACCCATGACGGCGCGCCACCCGATCCACACATAAAATTCACATAAGGAGATACACGTCGAGCTAAATTGCTCAATACCACAAAATACCGAATACCGGTCACAAGCACGCTAAGTGCATAATACCATCCTCGAGGGGACATATGGCGCCATTAGCTAACAAACTCAAGCACAACTGAGGTGTGATATATGTTCTGAAACTAAAGAGCCATCCTGCTCACATAACACCATCGCTACACGGAACTTGAACACATATGAAATTTACCAACCCATTTCGCAACTCACACGGCACAATATAGCATTACATGAAATAGCTGACGATGAAATGACATCCAACGCCTGAATACTCCTCCATAAGGAGAGCTATGCTGAAATGAACACATTCGGCCTTATATAGAGCCCATATTTATATTTAAATCCATCCACAGACCTCAAGCCGATTATGATCGTGCCGAGCTAGGCCAATAGTCTTTTCTGGGTCCATAATAACCCCTTTTCCCATAACACACAAGAACAACCACCATAACCAAAGTGATCCTCCATAGTCCACAACCTACTAAACCGAGTGCCCCCGGCATAAATGCTCGAATTAACCATATCACCACAATCTTCATACTTGGTTTCATTCTCAAATCACTCAAGTGACTACATGCCACACTTATACAATCTTCTCGTGGGACACGCTCTCACGATCTTCCGTAACAGATAACAAGCCTGCACATCCAAGCTACCGGCCGCACTAACGCTGAAAAGCGATCAAGAATCCATAACCAGGACGCAAAGCCTCTCTCATAAAAAACCGATCCCAGGTGATGCTGAAGACAATGCCAGCTTACTCTAATAATTCAAATCCCTTTCATGCTCATCCGAGATCGTAACATCCTTGTCAATACCAAACCGCAACCTTGATCCTCACTTTCAAATTCCATACCGCTCACTGCACCTAACAATCCAGCATGCGATAGTACAAGAATTTCATCACAACTCCTGAACCACTAACATGGTAAACACTTCCTCGCATCAAAACTTTTTACTTAACTCATTCCAAGAGAACCATAGCAACCCACGAGTGAATTCTCACAACCGTAGAAGGTGCAATTCTTCAAGTAGTGGCCTAAGCCACCATAGCTCTTTCCGGGATCCTCCTATACATAGCAGGCCATAATACTTGAATACTTCCGAATAAAATCAATTACGGTGGACGACAAGCCTCACACGTACCATCACAAATCACTTGCATAACTTAATCACACTGAAGGAACTGATCACGGCCACCAGTATGCCAACTCAACCATGGCTAACCAATCAAACCGCTTCTAATTTGTGCTTAATTGCCTTAGAATAATAATAACTTCATTCAACACATAATGCACTCAACCCGAGTGGACTTGTAACATCAGACCATGCTGTCTCAAATCCCACGAACTACTTTATACCTTCCTTGTGCGCATATTTGCATCTCGACTGGCACATCCATTCTGATAATTCCTCTACGAATTCGAAGTCCTTTTCTCCCTTTTCTCCCAAATGCTACACTGCAAACCCTAACATCTTAGAACATTCTGAGCCTCTTATCATACGCTGCTTCATAAGCTCGATTCTTAAACATACCATGGGCTTGAACCCTTAGGCACCGCATATTTAACCTTTGAGTTCACTAGGACCGTTATTTAGAGTCACCCACTCTGACATGGTCCCGAATATAATCAACCGTAAGGCTCTGCTAGCACATGACCACCCTCTCAAAGAAGCACCCGGCCGAATCGCCTTCCTTGCAACTCACTTCAACGCGAAGCTTAATTCCTGAGTCTTCCCAAATCCTGAACATGAATCGATGATGCCAATTATAGAACACATTCTGCAATTCCTTTGCTAAAATTACTACTGATTTTCTCTTTCCTTAGCCGAAACAACTTACCAATACGCCGATAACTAGAAATCGCATAAATAGGCGACCCGTCAATTCAACCGTAGGCGGTGGGACTCTCCCACTTAGCTTGAAGCCATCATTACACAACCTTGGAACCCACCAAGATCCTTTATCTCTTATCGACACGACCTTGCGCAATCAAACCGTCAGACTCCTCGAAATCCTTCCTTTAGCATTTCATGAACACTCTGAATCTCTAGCAACATTCACATATTAGACCTCTTACCGGATAGTTAATAAAATCCTTCTCCGAAGCTTTGCCAACCACGCGACCGCTGATCTGCTCATAGGAGACATCCCCAAATGTGGAGGCTACGCGCCGACATCTTCCAACGTCGCTGCACGGGGTATAATTACTACGACATCAATAACCTCATCTTGAGCCCGTGCTCATCCACGAGCTGCACAAGTCCATTTAATCCTCGTGGACATTAACTAAATGTGCGACAATATCATCCAATTCAAAGTTATGTTGTATCCTTCTTCATATCAAGCAGCTCCTTTCCGTCATATCAAATCTCCTGCCGTTATGCTAGCCAATATTTCCAATTAAGCTCGCAGACCTAATCACTGTCCGCTAAAATTCCCCAAATCACTCCAAACTTTCCTCAAGGGTGTAGTTATCCTGCCACTGAATCTACGTGTTGCTCTGCCACTCTCCCACTTTGGCCAAACCCTCTTCTTTAAGCAACTATTCGACTTCCGCTTCTTACACATGGCCTTCTAGAGATTTAACCACCGCATGACACTTTCCACATGTCCTTTATCATCCTTCGCCGCTCAGCTGATGCCTTAGATAAAAAATTTAACTCAGTAGCTCTTGAGCCAATAGACCGCTACTAACTTTAAACCTCTCCGGATATCATCTCTTCTCAAGCCATCGACATTATAAACATCGATTCAATCCTGAATCACCGCACCCCGCGATCTCTGACAGCCGCTTCTCCAATCCTATCTTACAATATCCTGCCCCAAAGGTGAATTGTAGAAGGTCTTAACACCGGCGAACTTAGTACATTCAACAAGGACAACGGCACCTCATCAAAGATGGAAATTCCACCACGCTCACAAGTACCAAGCCTCGTTACTCCATCAACCCAAATCTGAACATTCTTAGCCCGATTGCCTTTCCCTTGATGGGAATAAAATACCGAATCTCTAAATCATGCACCGAGTAAACCTCCCTTCAAGTCATTCGCTGCCCCGACACGTAGGCAAACATCCTACCATCACATCAATACTGCGCGACAATCGTTCATAAGCATCATGGCAACTTGTGCCTAGCCTCAGAGCTCTCAGAAATACAGCTACAGAGCTGAAACGACAGAATATCCTTCCACAAGGCGACGACAATAGTCAAATCAACTACGCCAGGAGAAGCATCCCGTACCACCTCTGTAGTACCTTTAAAATTTTTCAATTCCTGATTTATAGTAAGCGATCTACGTCGCATAAGATTGAATAGGAAGGAAATAAAGGCATAAGCCTCAAAGGGATCAAACCACACGATGAGCAATCAAGAAGGGAAGTACTCCTAACAGCCTGTAGCCTCCCGAAAATAAGTACAGACCTCTCCATACCGATCCGCGAGACTCTACTAGACTTGCTCATGACTCGTGAGACCTAAGGGAACCTAGTGCTCTGATACCATGTTGTCACGACCCAAAATCCACTAAGGGTCGTGATGGCGCCGGACACCATTGTCAGGCAAGCCAACACTAAATAACTAGTGACTTCTCGTTTTAGATATTTCTGAGTTCACTTCTTTTATACATCTAAACAAAAAGGAATAAATTTCACTGAATAAATAATGATATCTTTAACAATTTCAAAAATACTGACTGATCCCACAGACATCCCAGAACCCGGTGTCACAAGTGCATGAGTTATCTCTAGGAAACAATTTAATACAACAACTGCCCGGAATACAAATAGGACAGAAAGTAAATATGGAAATCTGAAAGAGACTCTGCTGGCTGCGGATCGTCTCGAGAAGTACAGCTCACCTAAGTCTCCGTATCAACCATGCTGCTACGCCCACTAGGCCGCTAGAGATGCATGTGCCTGTGCAACAAAAATGCACATCAAGTGTAGCATGAGTACGAAAATAACGTGTACTCAGTAAGTATCCCGCCTAATCTCGAAGAATTAGAGACGAGAGGTCGACTTCGACACTTACTAGTGGTCCAATAATGATACATCAATAATATGACAAATCGAGGATTTATATAAACATGATTGTAATTCAATAGAGTGAAGCAAGTAAACAATTCTTTCTTTCATGTGAAATTCCCAAATTCCTCTTTCATCATTTATACAAATATTCTCAAGCCGGGAAGAAGCAATATCAACTTCAATAAATTTCAAGGCAAGCAATACAAGCATGCGCAAATCATGCTGAGGACGTACGGCCCGATCCAACAATATTTAAACTGTGCACTGCCAGAGGGTCGAATGGCGCGAACCATAGATGCATCTATTTAATCTACCGAGGCGTTCGGCCCGTTCCACAATAGATAAACACATTCAACAGTCAAATCAATAATTCATCGAGGAGTAATTATTCAGGAAAAGGCAAGTTTCTCTTTTAAAAGTCAAGTAATGATATCTAGTCTTTTAGAAATTCATTTACACGTTCGATATGTTTTAAGCATTTTTAAGTTTGTCAACAAGGTTGCATTTATTACAAGTAAGCATGCTTTTGGGTCCTAGACTACCCGGACATAAGCATAATACTAGCTACGCACGGACTCTCGTCACCTCGTGCGTACGTAGCCCCCACAAATAGGAGCACATAACCAATTAACTCACCTATGGGGACAATTCTCTATTACAAGGTTAGAAAAATGACTCACCTCGCTCCGAATTTCTACAACCGGCCTTCCACGCCTTTCCGAAGACTCAATTCGATGCACAATGCTCCAAAACTAGTCAATAATTATGCAAATCTATTAATATATGATCAACTACTCATACTAATCCAATTTATAGCAATTCCTAACCCCGATCGAAAAGTTGACAAAATTTCCCTCGGGCCCATGTGCCCGGATTCCGAATTTTTTCGAAGATAAACTTTACCCATAACCCCACGAACTCAAATATATAATCTACGCTTGATTTCATACCCAAAATCGTGGTCAAAATCCGAAAATACAAGTTCTAGGTCTTTCCACCAAAACCCCAAGTTTCTACCAATTTCCATACTTTAATCCGCAATAAATCCATGTATTTAACTTATAAGAGGTGGGATTAACTTACCTCATGATTGATGATGAAATCCCTCTCTTCAATGGCTCCAAAATCGCCCAACCAAAGTGAAAAATGTGTGAAAATGAGCCAAAACTCGTTCTTTAAAGAACACACTGCCCAGCCCGACCTCCCGCACCTGCGGCCACTTGACCGCTTATGCGGTTACGCAGGTGCGGTTCCAATACCGCTTCTGCGGTCCTTTTCCGCTTCTGCGGTAAGCTCCCTCGCTTCTGCGCTTGCGCAAATGCGGCCAATGCCCCGCATCTGCAGTCCTTCCCTTGGCTGCCCCATTCCGCACCTGCGACTCCCAGGCCGCTTCTGCAGCTCCGCACCTGTGGCCATAACCTCGCAGGTGCGGTTACACCAGATATCAGCTGCCTTAGTTTTTCTTCAAATTCAAAGTTCGATCCGTTAACCACCCGGAATTCACTCGAGGCCCCCGGGACCCCGTCCAATCATACCAACCAGTCTCATAACACCTTGCGAACTTGCTCGAGGCCTCAAATCACATCATACAACATCGAAATCATGAATCGCACCCCAATTCGAACTTTATGAACCTTAGAACGCCAAACTTCTACATTCGATGTCGAAACCTATCAAATAACGTCCGATTGACCTCAAATTTTGCGCACAAGTCATATTCGACAATACGGACCTACTCCAACTTCTAGAATCGGAATCCGACCCCGATATCAAAAACGTCCACTTCCGGTCAAACTCCTCAAAAATCTTCAAATTTCTATCTTTAGTCAAATGACTACAAAATGACCATACGGAGCTATTCCCAAACTCGAAATCCTAATCTGACATTGATAACACTGAAACGCACTTCAACCCAAACTTATGAAATTCTTCCAAAATGCTAACTTCCACAATAGGTGCTGAAACGTTCCCAGGTCTTCCAAAACCTGATCTGGACATTCGCCCAAGTCCGAAATCATCATACGAACCTGCTGGAACCTTCGAATCTCGATTCCGAGGTTGTTTACTCAAACATCCAATCTTAGTCAATTCTTTCAACTTAAAGCTTCCGAAATGAGAATTCTCTTTTCAAATCAACTTCGAACTTCCCGAAATTCAATTCCGACCATGCGTACAAGTCAAATTCCTGAAGTGAAGCTGCTCATGGCCTCAACTGCTGAACGACGCGCTAGAGCTCAAAACGACCGGTCGGGTCGTTAAGATATATTGATATTATATTGCAATTTCTCACCAAGGCCTTGTAGGAATTTTCCTATAAATAGCCATATATTTGTAGAAGAAAGACATCCCACTTTGTATCCAATTTCCTATCTTGTTTCTTTAAGTTTCTAAAGAGAAGAAAAGAGTAATCTTGGTCTCTTTCTCTAGTCTCTCTTAGTAGTAAAAATATTCTTAGTTTTTTCAAAGTATTTTTTAGCTTTTCTTACTTCATAATGGAGTAATTTCTTTTTGTTGGGATAGTTGATGAAGCTTGATATAATTATAATACTATCTCAGTTTTAATACATTCTTGGCTTGAAACACTATTTACATTTCATATTGTGCTGGAATGATGATTTTTTTATCATTATTATCACATCTACATATTTTATTCTAAGTTATTCTTATATTAATTTTATAATTCTCACGTAGCAAAATTAATATATAATAACTGATGAATAGAATATTAGAATGAAAGTAATTTTTGGTAAGATTATTATTTCAAGTCAGTAATCTTGCTTTCCTCAGTTTTAGTTCTCACGGAAGAACTGTTGAAGGCAAGATTATTGATTTTTTAGTAAAAATATTCTCACGAAGTTTTTACTACACTTAAGCAAAGAATATTAGAGTGAAAGTAATTTTCAGTAAGATTATTATTTCAAGTCTGTAATCTTGCTTTCCTCAGTTTTAATTCTCACGGAGGAATTGATGAAGGCAAGATTATTGATTTTCTAGTAAAAATATTCTCACGAAGTTTTTACTACGCTTGAGCACAATTCAGGCAAGATATTTCAGTTTAATTGTCACTAGTTTTAAATCAATTAATTGACATAACCTCACGAGTGTTAATTATTTATTTATTTCTTAGTATAAAAATATAATTGTATTAGCAATAAGCAATTATTCTTTAGAGAAATAGGTATAAAACTGAGATTTTATTGTAATGATATATCAAGTGAATTCAACGATTCCCAACTCTTTTTAAATATAAACTTTACGGAAGAAATTTGTCTTAATTTATAATTCCAAACACACCTTTCATCAATTTGGTTCTCTCAAATAGTAGTCAAAATATTACAAGTCCGTAGCTTAGATTGTCCAATCTCTGTGGGACGATATCATAAACTATACTAGAATTTGACAAAGTACGAGCAGAAAATCCTATACACATTAGCTTCGTCAATACCCCAATTTGACACCATGAAGCCGAGGAACTTACCCGAGCCAACCCCGAAGGCACATTTCTCCGGATTAAGCTTCATGTTGTACTTTCTCAAAATTTTGAATGTTTCCTGCAAATGATTCAAATGGTCCTCTGCGCGCAGGGACTTAACCATCATATCATCAATGTATACTTTCATTGTTTTACCTATTTGTTCTTCGAACATTTTGTTGACTAGGCGTTGATATGTAGCTCCCGCATTTTTTAGCCCGAAAGACATTACGTTGTAATAATAAGTTCAAGTTTAGTAATAAACGAAGTCTTTTCCTGGTCCTCCGGGTTCATATGAATCTGATTGTACCCGGAGTAGGCGTCGAGGAAAGTTAGGATCTCGTGGTCGGCCGTGGCATCGATCATACGATCGATGTTAGGCAGTGGGAAAGAATCTTTCGGACATGCTTTGTTCAAGTCCTTATAGTCTACACACATTCTAAGCTTATTTCCTTTTTTAGGAACTACAACTACATTGGCTAACCATTCATGGTACTTTACCTCCCGAATAGACCCTATTTTAAGAAGTTTGGTTACCTCGTCCTTTATGAACGCATGTTTCACCTCGGACCGGGGCCTCCTTTTTTGCTTAACCAGTTTGAACCTGGGGTCGATGCTTAGCCGATGTGCGGTTATTTCCGGAGGAATCCCTGTCATATCTAAATGAGACCAAGCAAAGCAATCCATATTATCAATAAGAAATTGAATGAGTTCTCTCCTGAGTTCGGGTGTTAATGTCATTTTTACGCGGTGAAATCAGAGGGTCTGATTTCTCGCTATCAAGCCATCTCGGGGAGATGCCTCGAGACCCCGAGGATATGAAGCCACAACTTAGTCCTCCCCCTCGGGGCTTGTCAAGGCCCGATTCAAGGCCAGACGGAGGCCGAAGCCAGGACAAAAAGGGGAAGCTCCCAAGACACGCGACTGAGTCTAACAGGGCCGGCCTGTCCAGAGCCTACGCTGAGGCATCACATCAAGCCATCCCATCGCCGTATTTTGTAAATTAAATACTCATGCATTTATAAACGAGTTCCCCTCCTATATAAAGGGGACTCAACCTACCTTGTAAAGCAGGAGAGGTTGCTCCATTTCTCCAAGTGCAATAATATCTCTCTCTCTTTCTTTCTAACTTGTTTGTTCTTACTGGACCGAGGCTGCCTCAATATTTGTCGTCCTCTTACTTGTTCTTCACTATATTGCTCAATATTGGCCGTATAGAGCTTTGCTTAACCATATCCTTAATTGTTATCCCATTCCCGGCTGCCCCCGATACCTCGATCTCGACCCGAACCTAGACCCCGAGGTCCCCATCGATCAGCCCTGTGATCGGGCATCAGGCCCTTCGGTTTGATCACTGCCCCGTTTTAGCTCGCACTTTATTATTAGCATCAACTGCTTTAACAACTAGCTCGAATAGATAACGTATTTTTAGAATCCCATTTACAAATTTAATTGTTGTTACCATTTTCACGGTAAACAGTTTGGCGCCCACCGTGGGGCTTTAAATAATAGTGACTATTTTCTTGCTAGTTTCGTCACATAAACACACATTATCTTTTACACGTTTCTTGTCCAAGATCCTTTGATTTTAGGTTAAAACGTCTGGCTCAATAAACGGAATCAAGAACGACAACCTCGAAAACCATGGGAAAAATAGTGTGGCTTTCCCGGCCGCTGGAGCACCTCCACAGAATCCTAACATCACGCCCGGACCGATTCTAGCGGAGGCAGATTCGCA
This sequence comes from Nicotiana attenuata, assembly GCF_001879085.1. Lineage (NCBI taxonomy): Eukaryota > Viridiplantae > Streptophyta > Magnoliopsida > Solanales > Solanaceae > Nicotiana > Nicotiana attenuata. Next base: position 193,146 of record NW_017671550.1, on the reverse strand, counting down.
GGACGCACATCAAGTCGATGAAGCCTCGCGCACCGGCGGTAGCATACAACATATCGACCAACAGGAAGCTCAAAAAACCCTGGCCCGGGAAGAGCAGGAAGTTAGTCTTCATGTTATTTTTGAAATGTTGCAGGCACAGCGGTTGGCTATCACTCAGCTTCAAAGTCACCCGGAGACTCCCAGCGCAGTAGCGCCGGAAACATCTCCCCACGCTGAACGAGTACCCGAGAGATCAACCAACAAAGGATCAGTAACCGATCCCGCCGCAGCAAGGATGCTTGGAGATCTCTTCGAAAGGATTGAGTCAGGTTCGTGGAAGTTCATACAATAATCGTCTCCAGAGGAAGCGGTCCCGGAACTCGCTTCACGGAAACCCGGAACGCCGAAACTCCCCAGGTGCGACAGGGCTTTGGATCCCTGCGAGCGCACCATCGCTTACACGCGCTCGTTCAAAGGCAGCAACCTTCAAAGTGATGAGCACGAGTCCGTCTCGTTGAGGAAGTTCGAGGGAGCACTCTCGAAAGAAACCATGATGCAGCGCCGCAGCCTGGCACCTGGCCTCGCAAACTCGCCTACCACATCAGCAGATCCCTCCGTGGGAGCACACACCGACATCGTCAGAGCAGCGACGAAAGAGCTCGACACATCTGGGGCCAGACAAAGAGAGAGTGAAGCACCACGGGAAGCCGCACCTCATTTCCTGAGGGAACGAATGAGATCACTCCCGGTTTCGGATAATTGGGCAACACATGCTTTCACTCGAAGCTCAAACGAAGCATGCCCGACGACTCCAGGACATTTCAGATGAAGCCTGATCAGATACCCAGCCGATACCTGGCCGGATACCCGCACCCGGCACCAGCCACGGAGCAGGGCCGTGGACCACCGCCCGGGAACTTCCTCGGGCTCGATACGTCCAAGCAGACTCCCAACGAAGAAACTAATGCCAAACAGGTGGAGGTACCATCCATGCGCCACGTATGGGAAGAGCGGCACAAGATGCAACCTACCTCGCAGCAATAGAGAAATAGCCCGAGGACAACACCCTTGAGGAATCTCCAGTAGGACCAGGTTCAACAAGGCACGACCGGCAGGGGAATCCCGCCCAGCTGAGTACGATTCCGGCATTGCTATACCAAACATCGTGATCACCATAAGCGAAACCAGGGACGCGAAACAACTCGGGCCTATTCGACCAAGACCCCTTCAAAAGAACCGCAACTCGACGCGGGAACTACAGAGCGCGTGCGGCCACAGGATCGAAAACGGACACCATCTCAGAAGGACGACAGCCGTGCTACTCGATAAAAATCACCACCAGGTATCGTCGAGCGGTCAAACTCGAGTCCAGCCCCAAGGAGGAAAGGCAACCGGGAAGGACGAAGCGAACAAGCCACGACTTATTACCACGACAGTGAAGGAGTGGCGACACCCTCCGTGGGCTCATAAAATGGAGAGTGAAAGTGTTCGCCGTCAAGAAAAGACGGGCCCAGGGAAGTGTTCCGGAGGATACCCTAGCATCCAGGGAAAAGGACATCGATACTTCGCCTCGGCATCACACCGACGCATTTGTAACCCTCTCCCTCATTTGATCTATTTCAAATAAAACATGTGCTCGTAAATTCAGGTGGTTCAATCATGTACAAACAACGGTGCCGAACCAAAGTCAATATGGCGGTCCGGGCTAACGGACCGAATCATTCTCGCATCCCGAATCCCTGGCAAATTCCTGATGACGAATTGCCACAAAGACCATCCTCTTAACACGACCTGTACGAGCTCGGTCCAGGACATCAAGCTCTGTACCATCGGAGGAGGCACAAAGCACGGACGTCTTATTCAGACGAACGCCAGCACACCACCCGGAGGCAGCGTCAGCCCCGTTTTGCCAAAACCAAGGAACTCCTCGCAAAGGGCAGAACTAAAATAAGTCGACAGAAAGCAATACGCAACGAGAGGAAATCCCTCACCATATGACGCATCGCCGGCATCAATGCCCCCACCCTCGGAAGGATCAGAGGGTAAGCAAACCACGTCGTCGACCAAGCCTGGTTGAACACAGCAGAAGGCTGTATTAGGGCTCGCGCCCCGGAACAGCAGAAACATCTCGAACCTCGAAAGGTTACCTACACATCCTGCGGTGAGGAAGAACTACTTCACTCCTTCATTATTTTTTTGCTAACCTCTATGCAGACAATCAGCCGGGGTATTCGGAAGTTTTACCTCCACCCGGAGATCAAAGGCCTTGACAAGGCCCGCCGTGCTCTCTTCCCTCGATCGGACTTCAGACCCAAAGAGGGTCCCGCCCGCAAGATTATTAGCGGAGCAGCGTAACCCCCAAAGAGGGTCCCGCCAGCAAGATTATTAGCGGAGCAGCATACCCCCGAAGAGGGTCCCGCCAGCAAGATTATTAGCGGAGCAGCGTACCCTCGAAGAGGGTCCCACCAGCAAGATTATTAGCGGAGCAGCGTACTCCCAAAGACGGTCCTGCTAGCAGGATCCGACAAGATCCTAGGCCTTCTTCTACAATCGGACGACGAGCGATGATCTTCTCTTAAAGGCACCATCCCCTCGGAAGGACCGGGAGACGGCAGACCAAACCCCAATCGGGAATCGTGTATCGGATCAAATGGTCCGAGAAGTCGCGCCCGTGCGGGCCGAGCTCACAACAATGAATCAATGTAGGTCTACGCCAAGCAATAAAAGGATACCTTTTCAACATCTTATCCTCCGAACGAGGGTATCTTAAGTATATCCCCGACATGGGCCTCTCCACCAAACACGTCCTGAGATACTCGGAGACTTAGCGTCAGCAATTCAACATCCGCACCACCCCACGGTCGGAACTCCGGGCTCAAGAAGCCCTTGCAAGGCAACTCCGAGTTCATGAGAAGTTGTCTTCAAGCTTAAACAAACTCGATAACTCGGAGACTGCCATTAATCGCCATACGCTGGAAAACCCAAAACTGTAAGACCCTTAGCGGGCAAACTCGGCATAACCAGGACCATGCTACATCACCGAAAAAACTGTAAGACCTCAATAGGCATGACAAACTGTAAGACCTCAATAAGCATGACAAACTGTAAGACCTCAATAGGCATGAAAATCCCGAAGTTTAGGCTATACGTCGCATTTGTAAGAATCCCGAAAGGGCATACCCTCGGTGTAGATGCCTAAACTATCACTCGGGATCAAAAAATGGCTACGTCCAAACATACATGACTACGGTCAAAACGCGACTTGGGGACGCCCGACCATCGCTAAACAAAAATCGCAGGCCACTACTCCGAATATACTTCGAAAAGAACCGGTTAAAACAAGCTTCCCTCAAACAGGCCAACAACGGACTATGAACCTTCCGAGGTGCTCGAACATCGCCGATAACGACTTGAAATCGAGGTTCTCCGAAACCGACGACGGGTCAGGCAAAAATATTCAAAAAGACCTTAACGAGCGGAAAACCAAGCCCACAAAAAGCCTATGGGCAAAAATAGCGTAAGAGCCATTGTCGCCAGCTAAGCAAGCCTACGGGCCACACATCAAAAGGTCTCTACGACCAAACAACGTAAGAGCCATTGTCGCCAGCCAAAAATTGATAACTTGAGGATTAAAGTAAGCTCGAATCGTAACCCGATTCGGAGACCGGATCCAAAATAGTTAACTAAGCAAGCCTATGGGCCACATATTAACCGGTCTCTACGACCGAACAGCAAAAGCCATCGTCGTCCGCCCATGTAGGCAGAAAAAATGCTTAAGGGTCAATTACAACTCGGATCGCAATGCGACTCGGAGACTGGACCCGAAATAGCTAAACTACAATATGCCTAAGGGCACGGCATAAATGCCACCATCAGCGAGCTCCCGGGCCACGCACCTGTAAAGTCACTTCGACCCGAAACACAAAATGCCATCGCCTATGCAGGCAGAAAAAAATTAAGGGTCAATTACAGCTTGAATCGCAACGTGACTCGAAGACTGCACCCAAAACAGTTAAATTACAACATGCCTAAGGGCACGGCATAAATGCCACTGTTGCCGGCCGAGCAAGTCTCCGGGCCACGCGCCTATAAGAACACTTCGGCCCGAAGCACAAAAGGCCATCATCACCCGCCCATTCGGGCAGAAAAAAGCTTGAGGGTCGATTGAAGCTCGAGTCACAATATGGCTTGGAGACTGGACCCAAAATAGTCGAAACGGCAAATGCCCAAGGGCAAGAAACAAAAGCAAATACTACCTGCCTGCACGAGCATAGAAGATTCAAAGGCAAGAAGGCTCGAGTCGAAGATCGACTCGGAGACTGAGCCTAAACAGCCGGGCCAAACGCGGAGGCCCCGGCACCTGCTCGCGCCAAGGATCGCGTGTAAAAGCCCCCAGGCCTGCCCGATCAGTTCCGGACCTACGAGAATCCCGCCAAACACCGGCCTGCCCGGTCGAAAGCAATAGCAAAAAAAAGGTACAGAAGAAATAAAGTTTCAAGTTTCTTCCTATATATTATATACGCGAAAAAGGCGCATTCTCCATCTACAGGCATGCTCTACATATATTAGAAACAAAGCGACAAAACAGCGAAATCTACGCTCCGCACTGAAGGGCTATAGCTTGTCAAGTTTTCCCTCCGTGACATCAGTGAGAAGTGACCGAGCGTCGCGCTCATCCGCCCTTGCTCGAGCCAATTCTTTCGAGAGAACGAAGCCACGTGCACCAACCTCCTCGAGTACCTCTCTCCGAGATCTGCAACGAACATATGTCTCGATATTCTTCTCTCGGTCGAGAGCTCGCTTCAGGTCGCCTTGAGCATCCGCAGCGTCCTTCCTACGAATCGCCTTCTCCTGATCAGCATTGGTTTGACTTAGCATCGCCTTAGCCCAGGCACCAATTATCTCACCCCTGGTCTTCGAAAGTTCAGATTTGAATTTCTCGATCATATCTGCTTGGACTTTGGCATCATCTCGAGCCAAGCGGAGTTGGACTTCGAGAACAGGGACCTTGGCCAAAGTGCTCGCCTCCTCTAAAGCATGAGCTCGCACCTGAGCCCTTAGCTCACCGCAAGCAGTTCTGGCGCGGTCGATATCGCCCTTAAGGTACTCCGTAGCCTCCGCCTTTTTCTGCAGCCGATATAGCAAAAAGAAGAGTCAACTTAAAGAGGCCGAGGAAAGAAAGGCTTGAGCTACAAAAGGTTACCTGCTCCATCAAATAGCTCTCGTGATTCGAGCTCCGGTACGTCGGGCATCGCCAATGCAGCAACTCGCCCTCCTTCTCCTCACTAAGTAGCCTAAGAGATTCTCCCTCACCCTGAATTTTCTGAAAGCTTGACCTCTTGATGGACCAGCTCAGACGTAAGCATGTCACAGGCCTACACAAGGAAAACTCAATGACGGGTGAAAGACGCGGAATATAGAAAAATTGCGCCTAAACTCACCACGAAGTGAAGCCGACAAACTTCCTCAAAGTCGGAACATACTCCTGTTGATCCTGCCTCTTCGGCCCCGGGAGAACCGGCCTCGGGCAAAGCATATTCACTCGAAGGCATCACCGACCTGGAATCAGGTACTCCGAAAGCAGCAGACCCACACGACGCCCTCTCCTTAGAAACACTGGCCCAACCGGCACCACCAGAAGCTCCATCACCTCGTGGGTGCTGACCCCTCTTATCGCCATCATACCTCGATTCGGAGGCCAATGACTCCTTCCCCTCTTCGGAAGAGCACTGCCTCACCCCAAGGAACTGCCCGATACCTGCAAGCCTCAAATCCAGTATAAGTAAAAAGGGGAAAATATTACCTCAAATATACGAAGGCCAAGGCAAAGGCAGCATGCGCACATACCTTGGTATGTCGCTCCCCACCTGACGTGAAGCACAGCTCGCCACCGACGCTCATCGCAGGCCGAGTGGGTCACCAGCCTCCGGACCCAGCCAGACAGGTCAGAAACTACGCCAAGCGTCCATGAAGTTGCTTCAACAAGGTACAACCTGAAAAGCGCCAGACTCCTCACTTACGTGCGTAATTCCACCCTTCGGGAAATGGCAAAAACTCCACGGGGATAATGTCGACTGTCCGGATTCGGACGAACCAAACCATTCTCGACCCTCCTCCTCTTCTTCATCGACAACAAAGGTTGTGGATTAACGGCACTTCAGGGTTAGCAGACCCTGGTGATGAAAAGGCTGATACTGCCGGATGAGGTGATCGAGTGTAAATTCAAGATCGGCCTTCTCCTCTAAGAATCTCATCATCAGCACCACTGCCAAAATGACGGATGTATATGCGCCAAAGTAACCCGATGCTTCAAGCAAAAATCAAGCACGGCCCTGTCAAGGGGGCCAAATGCGAAAGGATACAGGTATACGCTCAAGAATCCGCCAGTGGAATCCGTGATACTCCCTCCCGGGGGAAGCACCTGCGGCGCTATCCCCTCACTCCATCCGTAGTATTTTCTCACCATCTCTGAATGCTCCCCCGTTATCAAAAATACCGTCTTCGGAATGAACTCCCTCGGCTCTCGAGCGCCGGGAACAACACTTTCCGCTCTCTGCCATGCCGGCCCCGAAGTGGTTGCCATGACTATGGTAAAACTAACAAAATAAAGCAAGGGCGTGAACCAACACTTTTTGCACCTGAAGAGATGAGGAACCCTATGCCAAAGCGGAAGTACAGCTTGCTAAAAATAGTGAAGTCCTGCAAAGAAGCCGAAGCTGCCCCACTTATATGCTAGAAGCGGCAACTATTCGCCTACCCGGAGTAAGCCCCGGGAAGCCTACGACATCGGTACAGTCCAATGGGATAGTACCCGACCCCAAGAGTATACTTTGACGAGAAGCCAAGACTCGAGGAGCCTTCTGTATTATCTCCAAGCTCGAGATAGCGTCCCGCCTCAAGGATCCCCACCGAAGAGAAATCGGAATTCGAGAAGCTTTCCACGCCATCACTCAACGCGAGGTAATTTCAGATTTCGTGATTCCCTTTCTAAGAAAGAAGAATACACACAAGAAGCTCCAATCGCGAAAGCTCCGCAAAGGTTCAAAGCAGTGCCTGAGTATAGGCAACCCCTCAGCAAAAAATCTACCTCGTACGTGTCTAAAGGAAGCTGTCCGCGTCAAAAATCAAAGGGGACCCCACGGTACCCAAAACTGGCCTTCATCCAGGGTAACACTCTCGAGGGCCCCGAAATTCGACATACAATTCGAAGGGCCCCAGCAGCCCGGTCCTTTCCGATCAATCCAGGAATGCTCCGAGGTATAATGATGGCCTCGAAAGAAAGCCATGTCGATCAGTAGAGGAGCAGAAAGGGCGCTCACACCTAAGTCAGATATCAGCAGTAAAACATGCAATTATAAAGCAAAAATTGAAAGCAGAAATCAAAGGGATATATTCATATTCATAAAAATCCATGTACAACAGCCCTCGAGGGGTCATTTACATACGAAAGCCTACGGGAGTCTACTCCTAGAGTGAAGGAATGGAAGGATGTACATGTGATGAAACCCCAAAGCCCGGTCCGCCCTCGAAGATGCATCTCCGGTATCAGCATCCTCGAGCGTCACCCCCTCGAGTATGCACCCTCGAAAGTGTTTCCTTCGACCTCCACCTCCTCTAGGCTCCCAGCTCAATCCCTCAAGGGGTTCCCACTGGAGAAGATGAAGAAGAGGAAAAGAAGGGGACGCAAAGGAGGCAGAGAAAAGAGACATAGCCCGCCGAAGCCAAAGGTTGAAGATACGGCGGGCCCCAACCTCGGCGATCGGCAGGGCCACTTTATCCCTCGGGAAAGAACGAGCCCTAAGGATGAAGTGCCACACCAGGCCCGGATATGAGAGTGAGCAGCGGTGCATAATCCGAACGACTGTTTACATGAGCGAGAAACCGACTCCCTGTCCACCATCACCTCGAGTCGACGGCAGCAGCAAGGGCCAGTGTATCAACGACCACAACAATAGCGGGACAGCGCGATTATGCTCGACAAAGGGAAGTCCCGGCAAAGGGCCACAACACAATCTAAAAGAGCTCCTCCAAACGGCCTTGAGGCCATGAGCCCCGAGCATGATGTTCAAGGATAGAAGAAAATGATAAGAAAAAATGGGCAAGCAAGCCAACGAAGGCACTGGGATAGGAAAAACAACTCCAAAACAACCTCATTTATAGGAGTTTACTACACAGTCGTCGAGGCTCTAGAAGATTGACCGACGAATGCAATTACTGCATCCTTGAAAAACCGAATCGACGGCAGTACTTTTACCTTGAAGAGCGGAAATGACAGTGTATTGAGCGTGAGTCTAGGAGATATGCCATCTATTCGAATCGTCAGTATAATGTCGCCATGAGAAGCTCGAGGAGTCAATGATCATAGTCGTTTCCCATCGCTTCGTTCTGAGAAACGCGGAGACTATCTGTACGCGGTGAAATCAGAGGGCCTGATTTCTCGCTATCAAGCCATCTCGGGGAGATGCCTCGAGACCCCGAGCATATGAAGCCACAACTTAGTCCTCCCCCTCGGAGCTTGTCAAGGCCCGATTCGAGGCCAGGCGAAGGACGAAGCCAGGATAAAAAGGGGAAGCTCCCAAGACACGCGACTGAGTCTGACAGGGCCGACCTGTCCAGGGCCTACGCTGAGGCATCACATCATGCCATCCCATCGCCATATTTTGTAAATTAAATACTCATGCATTTGTAACTGAGTTCCCCTCCTATATAAAGGGGACTCACTCTACCTTGTAAAGCAGGAGAGGTTGCTCTATTTCTCCAAGTGCAATAATATCTCTCTCTATTTCTTTCTAACTTGTTTGTTCTTACTGGCCCGAGGCCGCCTCAATATTTGTCGTCCTCTTACTTGTTCTTCACTGTATTGCTCAATATTGGCCGTATAGAGCCTTGCTTAACCATATCCTTAATTGTTATCCCATTCCTGGCTGCCCTCGATACCTCGATCTCGACCCGAACCTGGACCCCGAGGTCCCCATCGATCAGCCCTGTGACCAGTCATCAGGCCCTTCAGTTTGATCGCTGCCTCATTTTAGCTCGCACTTTATCGTTAAACTTAATATTATTAGCATCAACTGCTTTAACAACTAGCTCGGGAATAGATCACGTATTTTTAGAATCCCATTTACAAATTTAATTGTTGTTACCATTTTCACGGTAAACACCTTTCCCAGGTATACCTTTCTCTCGGGCATGTATTCGATCAGTATGACCTGCTCCAGTTCCTCGACAGTTGATTTGGTTGCATCGGACTCTTCGGGAATGACGAAGGTTCGAGGAGTAAGAAAGTCCTCTTCTTCGTCTTCGATTACCTGTTGCTCCGATTCCGTTGAGGTTGGGGACGGTGATTGCTATTTAGCTGCCTGCTTAACTTTGGTGCTTGATTTCTCCAAGATCGAAGGCTCTAGTGTCGGCACCACCTCCTCGACTGCAAACATATCCTTTGCAGTATGTTGCTCCCCGTGAACTGTTTTCACTCCCTCCTCTGTTGGGAATTTCATCATCTGGTGAAGAGTTGAAGGCACTGCCCTCATGTTGTGTATCCATGGTCTCCTGCAAAGTGCATTATACCTCATGTCACCTTCGATGACATGGAATTTCGTGTCCTGTATGGTTCCGGCTACATTTACTGGTAGGATTGTCGCCCCTTTGTTGTTTCGCTTGCCGTATTGAAGCCATTAAGGACCCGGGACGCAGGTACAATCTGATCTTGTAGGCCGAGTTATTCCACGACCCTCGATCTGATTATGTTTGTCGAGCTACCTGGATCCACTAAAACACGTTTAACTTGAATTTTATTTAAAAGAATAGAGATTATCAGGGCGTCATTGTGCGATTGGGATATGCCTTGTGCTTCCTCGTCACAAAATGATAAGACGTGCTCGGGCACATAGCTCCGAATCTATTTTTTTTCTTGTGATCGATACCTTGGTGCGTTTGAATATAGGTCCTTGCAGGATGTCGACACCGCCAACGATCATGTGGATTACATGTTGTGGTTCTTCCTGCTCATTTTTTCTTGCGTCTCTCTCTCTGAAATGGTTCTTGGCTCGATCACTTATAAATTCTCGAAGATGACCCTCGTTGAACAACCGAGCCACTTCTTCCCTTAGTTGTCTGCAATCTTCTGTTCTACGACCATGTGTGCCATGATACTTTCACATCAGGTTGGGTTCCTTTGAGAAAGATCGGTTTGTATAGGCCTGGGCCACTTGGTGTCTTTGATTCTTCTAATAGCTGACACAATCCCCGATACGTCTATGCTGAAGTTGTACTCCGACAATCGAGGTGCCTCTGCGGGGTCGGTACGCTTATCGAACTCGCTCTTACTCATGAGTCCTCGAGAACTTTGACCTCGATCGTTTCTGGGAGTGTTTCAACTAGAGCCGTTGTTTCTTCAATCGACATACGGCTGATACCGCTCCTTGTTGACCTTGATTCCCTATCTGTATCCCTCAGGGGTTTGGCTGTAAATCTGTTAGGATGAACTGAACCCGAGGGGGCTCCCAACTGGTCGTCCTCAACCCTAATCTTTGATTGATAATGGTTATGCACGTCAGACCACGTCACAACTAGATACTTGATCAAATTCTATTTTAACTGTCGGGACGCGATCGAGCTCCTTTCATTCAAACCCTGCATAAAAGCTTGTACTGCCCAATCATCCGAGACTGGTGGTAACTCCATTCGCTCCATCTGGAACATGGACACAAATTCCCTCAACATCTCGTCATTCCTTTGTTTTATCTTGAAGACGTTCGATTTTCTCGTGGCCACCTTTATGCCCCTGGCGTGTGCTTTCACGAGGCGTATGCTAACATAGCAAATGAATCAATAGAGTTAGGAGGCAAGTTGTGATACCAAATCATAGCTCCTTTCGACAATGTTTCTCCAAACTTTTTCAACAAGACTGATTCAATCTCAGCATAATTCAAATCATTTCCTTTGATCCCGCAAGTATATGAGGTAATATGCTCGTTAGGGTCGGCCCATTATATTTGGGTATATCGGGCATGCGAAATTTTTTAGGAATCGGCATCGGAGCCGCGCTCTGAGGGAATGGTTTTTGTATGAACTTTTTGGCATCTAATCCTTTCAAAACTGGAGGTGCCCTTGGTATCTGGTCAACACGGGAGTTATAAGTCTCCACCTTCTTATCATTATCCTCAATCTTCTTTTCCCCGGACCTGATCCTCTTGGTGAGCTCTTCGAGCATCCTCATAATGGTGGGGTCAGTCCCCGAGTTGTTTTCGTTCGACCTCTCTGAGCTGGTTCAGCACGTCGAGTGTTTTCTGGCTCAGCTATACTCGGAGTTTTATTTTGACTTTGAAGTTGGGAGATGGCGATCTGCTGAGCTTGCAGCATCTCGAATATCACTTGGAGGCTGACTCCCCCATCTCCTACACCTGGTGTTCCTTGGCCCCCAGATTGGGCTTCCCTATATACACTCCATCAGGGGTCTGCGCCTAAATTTATATTTAAAGCAATGTGCGAACTAACGTCAACTGGTTCCAGATTTGGCACTTCCCCAGGGTTTATTGGTGGTACACCGACCCCTGCATTGTTGTTTTCCCCATGAAATCCAAGACCTTCGTTGTCATGAACAGATGTATTTTGCGAGTTTGACATGTTTAATCCTGAGAATCAGAAAATCTTGACAAGAAAAAGTGTAAAAATAACGTGTGTAACGAGAATCAGTAATGAAATAATCACTATTATCTTTAGCCCCACGGTTGTCACGACCCAAAATCCACTAAGGGTCGTGATGGTGTCGGACACCATTGTCAGGAAGCCAACACTAAACAACTAGTGACTTCTCGTTTTAGGTATTTCTGAATTCACTTCTTTTATACATCTAAACAATAAAGAATAAATTTCACTGAATAAATAATGATATCTTTAACAATTTCAAAATACTGGCTAATCCCAGACATCCCAGAACCTAGTGTCACAAGTGCATGAGCTATCTCTAGGGAACAATATAATACAACAACCGCCCGGAATACAAATAGGACAGAAAGTAAACATGGAAATCTGAAAGAGACTCTGCTGGCTGCGGGTCATCTCGAGAAGTGCAGCTCACCTAAGTCTCCGTGTCAACCATGCTGCTACGCCCACCAGGCCGCTAGAGATGCATGCACCTGTGCAACAAAAATGCACAACAAGTGTAGCATGAGTACGAAAACAACGTGTACTCAGTAAGTATCCCATCTAATCTCGAAGAAGTAGAGACAAGAGGTCGACTTCGATACTTACTAGTGGTCCAATAATGATACATCAATAATATTATAAATCGAGGATTTTTATAAACATGAATGTAATTCAATAGAGTGAAGCAAGTAAACAATTCTTTCTTTTATATGAAAATTTCCAAGTTTCCCTTTTCATAATTTATACATACATTCTCAAACCGAGAAGAAACAATATCAACTCCAATTAATTTCAAGGCAAGCAATACAAGCATGCGCAAATCATGCCGAGGACGTACGGCCCGATCCAACAATATTTAAATTGTGCACTGCCAGGGGGTCGAATGGCGCGAACCATAGATGCATCTATTTAATCTACCGAGGCGTTCGGCCCGTTCCACAGTATATAAACTGTACCGACCCTGCCGGTCGTTATAAGAATTTACGCCCTGATCCCTTATTAACTGCATTCCCCGTGTTTGTTTCTGCTATTGTGAGTTGCCGGGAAGATTTATTTGGAATTTCGGAGAGTTTTGGGACACTTAGTCCCTAAATGAGAGTTTAAGTTTTAGAATTTGAACCGTAGTCGGAGCAGTGTAAAGACAACCTTAGAATGGAATTCTGTTGGTTCCTTTAGCTCCGTTGGGTGATTTCGGGTTTAGGAGCGTGTTCGGATTGTGTTCTGGAGGTCCGTAGCTTATTTAGGCTTGAAATGCCGAAAGTTGAATTTTTGAAGTTTCCGGTTCGATAGTGAGATTTTGATATCGGGTCGTAATGGAATTCCAGAAGTTGGAGTAGCTCCGTAGTGTTGAATGTGACGTGCTTGCAAAATTTCAGGTCATTCGGACGAGGTTTGATAGACTTTTTGATCGAAAGTGTAATTTGAAATTTTTTTGGAGTTCTTAGGCTTGAATCTGATGTTAAATTGGTGTTTTGATGTTGTTTTGAGCGTTCCGAAGGTTGGAACAAGTTTGAATGATGTTTTAGGATTGGTTGGCATGTTTGGTTGAGGTCCCGGGGGCCTCGGGTGAGTTTCGGGTGCTTAACGGAAGTTGAATTGGACTTAGGAAAATTTGATGTTGGCTGAACCTGTCATAACCGCACCTGCGTGAATGGGACCGCAGGTGCGGCACCGCAGAAGCGTCTGGGAGACCGCAGATGCGGCCAGGTGGGGGAAAGCTAGAAGCCGCAAGTGCGGAAGTGTGCACGCAACTGCGAGACCGTAGATGCGGTAAACTGGTCGCAGGTGCGGAAATGGGAATTTAATGAGTTATCGCAGGTGCGGTTCTTTTTCCGCAGAAGCGGGACCGCAGAAGCGAATTTGCTGGGCAGAAATGAGATATTTCGAGGGTTTGAAATCAAAAGTTAGAAAATCGATTTGGAGCTCGGGTGACAGCGATTATGGGAGGATTTTGAAGAGGAAATCAGTGGGTAACGATTCCTAATCCCTTTCTAGTTGTATTCCTATAATCTAATCTTAGTTTTGTCATTTAATTTCGGATTTGGGATGAAAAACTGAGGAAAAGTGGAGAAAAGTTCTTAGGCCTAATTTTGCGGTTTTGATCTAGATTTTTGATGTTAGATTGGAATAATTTTGGTATGAATGAACTCGTGAGAGTGTGAGGATTCTGAATTTGTAAATTTTACCCGATTTCGAGACATGGGCCTGGGGCGTTTTGGTCATTTTTCCTAATTTCGCGTATTAGCTTAGAATTAATTAGTTAAATTAGTTACATGAAGTGTTATTTACATTATGCAATAACTTTGAATAGATTTGGGCCATTTGGAGTCGGATACTCGTGGCAAGAACGTGGTATAGACTTGATTGAGCTGATTCGAGGTAAGTGGCTTGTCTAACCTCGTGTGGGGGAACTCCCCTTAGGATTTGGTACTGTGATATCTGAAATGCCTTGTACGTGAGGTGGCGAGCGCGTACTTGTGCTGATTGTTGAAAATCCTGTTTTCCATTTAAGCATCTATATTTCGTATTTTACTTCACTATTTACGCTACTTGAACTTTGAGCTTACTGTTAGTCTAGGAAAGCATGCCTAAATGACTAAATTGTTTACTTGCTTAAATTGCCTTATCTGAACTCTGTGCAGCATGCTAGGTTAGAATTACATGTCTATTTTGATATTAAATTGAATTGAGTTTATTATATTTGTGTTGTTGATGCGTGTTTACATTGGGACTATGGGCGGTTCCCGGTAGATCCCCCTTGTCTGTTTATTTGGGACTACGGATATGGTATTCCGGTAGATCCCCCTGCACAGTGATATGGACTACGGGACAGCACCCAGGAGATGCACTGATTATTTACTTTTGGGACTACGGATGTGGTATTCCGGTAGATCCCCCCTGCACAGTGATATGGACTACGGGACAGCACCCGGGAGATCCACTGATTATTTACTTTTGGGACTATGGATGTGGTATTCCGGTAGATCCCCCTGCATAGTGATATGGACTACGGGTCAGCACCCGGGAGATCCACGGATTATTTACTTTTGGGGCTACAGGACGGGATCTTGGTAGACCCCCCGGTTGTTATCTCTAAGTTGGGTTGTATACCTTTTGTGATTATTTGCCTTGGTTGTGATTGTTGTTTCTCTCATTATCTGTATTTCTACGCTACTGCTTATCTTCCTTATGTATTATTGTATATGACCGATAGGGCCCTGACCTTCCTCGTCACTACTCGATCGAGGTTAGGCTTGGCACTTACTGGGTACCGCTGTGGTGTACTCATGCCCTTTCCTGCACATATTTTTGCGTGTGCAGATCCTGGTAATTCTACTCAGTCTTATCACCCTTGAGACGAGGCACTTTCTGTAGAGACTTCGAGGTATATCCGCCGCATCCACAGACCGAGAAGTCCCTTTCTATTCTCTGTACTAGCATAGCCCTTCTGTGTCTTCCTTGTTGATAGACATTTCTAGAGTTAGAGCCCTTTTATGTACTCTTAGCTTGTGATTCATGGGATTTCGGGTTTTGGGAGTGTTTAGTTGGAAATCTTGCATTGTTATAGGCCGGGCGGCATCTTAAACACTGTTATATTTTGTTATCTTGGTTTATATTAGTTTTCTTTCTGCAATTGTTTCTTTTTCCGCATTTATTAGGCTTACCTAGTCGTAGAGACTAGGTGCCGTCACGACTGTTCACGGAGGGCAAACTTGGGTCGTGACAAGTTGGTATCAGAGCTCTAGGTTCATAGGAGTCATGAATCACAAGCCGGTTTATTAGAGTCTCGCGGATCGGTACGGAGACGTCTGTACTTATCTACGAGAGGCTATGTAACTGTTAGGAAAACTCCACTTCATTTGACTTCCTTGTCGTGCGAGATTTTTGACATCACAATTCTAAACCTCTGTCTTCCATTCTCTCACAGATGGTGAGGACACGTACTACCGGAGATGACCAGGCACCCGCACCCCTTACGAGAGCCGTTAGAGGTCGGGGTCGGGGTAGAGGCCGAGTACGCACACGTAGTGCAGCCAGAGCGCACGCGCGAGCTGCTACAGAGGAGCCACCAGCAGTTCTAGCTGGAGCCCAGGCGCCTGATACGCCTACTGCTACTACTACTCCAGCACTTCAGGAGACCTTAGCACAGTTCCTGAGCATGTTTGGTGCATTGGTTCAGGCGGGGTTGATTCAAGTTGTACCAACTACTTCACAGATTGGGGGAGGGGCCCAGACTCCCGTCGCCCCCACTCCAGCGCAGCGAGTTCACATTGGTCAGGTTCCAGGTGTCATGGCGACTCAGCCTATGGCCTCATTTCAGCAGGTGGAAAGGGTCGCTCGCCGGGCAGAGGACAGGTGGGTCCGGGAGAGAAAGGACAGACGAGGTCAGGAGAGAGAGTATAGGGAGGCGAGGAGACCTCGTAGACTGGAGAGATCCACTGGTCCTTATTTTGGAGGAAGAGTACGACATGGTAGAGGTTTTGTAGGTCAGCCAGCTCAGTTTGCGTTTCAGGTTTTCCATAGTGTTTTAGGTGTTCAAGGGTCTCAGAGTACCCGTACCGCACAGTTTCTAATGCCACATCAGCCGCGAGGTTGTTTTGAGTGTAGCGACACACGCCATGTGGTAAGGTAGCCCTAGGCTAGGGAGGGGTGCGCCTCCACAGACTTCTCAGCCACAGCGTGCTCCGCAGAGTTCTCAGGCTATGATTTCAACACCAGTTGCTACCCCACCTGCCCAGCCAGCTAGAGGTGGAGGTTGGGGAGGTAGAGGCCGCCCTAGAGGGGGAAGCCAGGCCAGATATTTTGCCCTTCCTGCCCATACTGATGTTGTCGCCTCCGATTCTGTCATCACAAGTATTGTCCTGGTTTGTCATAGGGATGCATCGGTTCTATTCGACCCAGGCTCCACTTATTCCTATGTGTCCTTTTATTTTGCCCCGCATTTGGGCGTATCTCAGGATTCTTTGAGTTCTCTTATTTATGTTTCTACTCCTGTTGGAGATTCTCTTGTTGTGGACCGCATTTATCGGTCGTGTTTGATTGCTCTTAATGGTTTTGCCAGCGCCAATTTGTTATTGCTCAGCATGGTAGACTTTGATGTTATCTTGGGCATGGATTGGTTGTCACCCAGTTATGCTATTCTTGATTGTCACGCGAAAACTGTGATGCTGGCTATGCCAGGTGTACCGCGAGTAGAGTGGGGGGGGGGTACTTTAGATCACACTCCCAGTACAGTTTTTTCTTTCCTTAAAGCTCAGCGAATGGTTGAGAAGGGGTGTGACGCGTATCTGGCCTATGTGAGAGATGTTAGTGTTGATACCCCTACAGTTGATTCAGTCCCAATAGTACCAGATTTCTCTGATGTGTTTCTAGCTGATTTTCTGGGCATGCCGCCCGGTAGAGATATTGATTTTGGCATTGATATGTTGCCGGGCACTCAGCCCATTTCTATTCCTCCGTACCTTATGGCTCCTCCTAAGTTGAAAGAGTTGAAGGAGCAGTTACAGGAATTGCTTGTTAAGGGTTTCATTTGGCCCAGTGTGTCGCCTTGGGGTGCTCCTGTCTTGTTTGTGAACAAGAAGGATGGTTCTATGCGTATGTGTATTGATTATCGCCAATTGAACAAGGTTACAGTAAAGAACCGTTATCCTTTGCCTCGTATTGATAACCTGTTTGATCAGTTACATGGTGCTCGTGTGTTTTCTAAGATTGACTTGCGTTCAGGCTATCATCAGTTGAAGATTCGGGAGCTAGATATCTCGAAGACTGCCTTCAAGACTCGGTATGGTCATTATGAGTTCCTTGTTATGTCATTCGGGCTGACCAATGCCCCAGCAGTCTTCATGCATTTGATGCACAGTGTATTCCGGCCATATCTTGACTCATTCATCATTGTTTTTATTGATGACATTCTGGTATATTCCCGGAGTCGGGAAGATCATGAGCAGCACCTGAGGACAGTGCTTCAGACTTTAAGGGAAAAGAAGTTATATGCTAAGTTCTCGAAATGTGAGTTTTGGTTGGATTTCGTGGCATTCTTGGGTCACGTAGTATCTAGTGAGGGGATAAAGGTGGATCCGAAGAAAGTGAAACCAGTGCAGAGTTGGCCCAGACCATCCTCAGCTACAGAGATCCGTAGTTTTCTTGGCTTGGCGGGTTATTACCGTCAATTTGTTCAGGGATTTTCATCTATTGCGGCACCTATGACCAGGCTGACCCAGAAGGGTGCTCCGTTCCAGTGGACGAAAGAGTGTGAGGAGAGCTTTCAGAAGCTCACGACAGCTTTGACTACAGCCCAGTTTTGATATTGCCTACCTATTCGGGGTCTTATACTGTCTATTATGATGCCTCGAGGATTGGCCTTGGAGCGGTATTGATGCAGGACGGTAGGGTGATTGCCTACGCGTCCAGACATTTGAAGGTACATGATAAGAATTATCCTATCCATGATCTCAAGTTAGCTGCTATGTTCACGCCTTGAAGATCTGGTGTCATTATTTGTACGGTGTGCCTTGTGAGATTTATACTAATCACCGGAGTTTGCAGCATCTGTTCAAGCAGAAGGACCTTAATTTGCGTCAGAGGAGGTGGTTAGAGCTGCTGAAGGACTATGATATCACTATTTTGTATCACCCGGGCAAGGCCAATGTGGTGGCCGATGCTTTGAGTCGCTGGGCAGAGAGTTTGGGGAGTTTGGCTTATTTACCAGTAGAGGAGAGGCCCATGGCGATGGATGTTCAAGCCTTAGCCAGTCAGTTTGTGAGATTGGATCTTTCGGAGCCTAGTCGGGTCCTTGCTTGTGTGGTTTCTCGGTCTTCCTTGTTTGATCGTATCCGGGAGCGTCAGTTTGATGACCTTCATTTGTGTGCCCTCGGGGACCGGGTTCTGCAGCGCGATGCCAGAGATGTGACCATTGGTGATGACGGGATATTGAGGATGCAGGGTCGGGTTTGTGTACCCAATGTTGATGGGCTTCGGGACTTGATTCTAGAGGAGGCCCATAGTTCGCGGTACTCCATCCATTCGGGAGCCGCGAAGATGTATCAGGATTTGAGGCAACACTATTGGTGGAGGCGGATGAAGAAGGATATAGTTAGGTTTGTAGCTCGGTGCCTCAATTGTCAGCAGGTAAAGTATGAGCACCAGAGACCGGGTGGATTGGTTCAGCAGATAGAGATTCCGGAGTGGAAGTGGGAGCGGATCACCATGGACTTCGTAATTGGGCTCCCATGGACTTCGAAGAAGTTCGATGATATTTGGGTGATTGTGGATCAGCTGACCAAGTTCGCGCACTTCATTCCTGTGTGTACCACCTATTCTTCGGAGCGGTTGGCGGAGATTTATATCCGGGAGATTGTCCGTCTGCATGGTATTCCAGTTTCTATTATTTCAGATAGAGGTACTCAATTCACATCACGATTCTGGAGGGCTGTACAGCATGATTTGGGCACTCGAGTAGAGTTGAGCATAGCATTTCACCCCAGACGGACGGACAGTCCGAGCGCACCATTCAGATTCTTGAGGATATGCTCTGTGCGTGTGTGATGGAGTTTGGAGGTTCTTGGGATCAGTTCTTGCCACTGGCCGAGTTTGCTTACAACTACAGCTATTAGTCCAGCATTCAGATGGCACCGTATGAGGCCTTGTATGGTAGGCGGTGTAGGTCCCTAGTGGGTTGGTTCGAGCCGGGCGAGGCTAGATTATTGGGCACAGACTTAGTACAGGATGCTTTGGAGAAAGTCAAGGTGATTCAGGATAGACTCCGTACAGCCCAGTCTAGACAGAAGAGTTATGTGGACCGGAAGGTTCGTGATGTTTCCTATATGGTTGGAGAGCGGGTTTTGCTGCGGGTTTCGCCTATGAAGGGCGTTATGAGATTTGGGAAGAAAGGGAAATTGAGTTCGAGGTTTATTGGCTCTTTTGAGATATTGAGGCGTGTAGGGGAGGTTGCTTATGAGCTTGCCTTACCTCCCAGCTTGGCAGGAGTTCATCCGGTATTTCATGTTTCGATGCTTCAAAGGTATCACGGTGATCCGTCTCACGTGTTGGATTTCAGTTCAGTCCAGTTGGACAAGGATATATCTTATGTGGAGGAGCCAGTGGCTATTTTGGACAGGCAGGTTCGAAAGCTGTGGTCAAAGAACATTGCATCAGTGAAGGTTTAGTGGCGGGGTCAGCCGATCGAGGAGGCGACTTGGGAGACCGAGCAGGATATGCGCAGCCGTTACCCTCATCTTTTCACTACTTCAGGTATGTCTCTATGCTCGTTCGAGGAAGAACGAATGTTTAAGTGTGGGAGGATGTAACGACCCGGCCGGTTGTTTTAAGAATTTACGCCCTGATCCCCTATTAACTGCATTCCCCGTGTTTGTTTCTGCTATTGTGAGTTGCCGGGAAGATTTATTTGGAATTTCGGAGAGTTTTGGGACACTTGGTCCCTAAATGAGAGTTTAAGTTTTAGAATTTGGATCGTAGTCGGAGCAGTGTGAAGATAGCCTCGGAATGGAATTCCGTTGGTTCCGTTAGCTCCGTTGGGTGATTTCGGGTTTAGGAGCGTGTTCGGATTGTGTTCTGGAGGTCCGTAGATTATTTAGGCTTGAAATGCCGAAAGTTGAATTTTTGAAGTTTTCGGTTCGATAATGAGATTTTGATATTTGGGTCAGAATGGAATTTCAGAAGTTGGAGTAGCTCCGTAGTATTGAATGTGACGTGCTTGCAAAATTTCAGGTCATTCGGACGAGGTTTGATAGACTTTTTGATCGAAAGCGTAACTTGAAAATTTTTGGAGTTCTTAGGCTTGCATCCGATGTTAAATTGGTGTTTTGATGTTGTTTTGAGCGTTCCGAAGGTTGGAACAAGTTTGAATGATGTTTTAGGATTGGTTGGCATATTTAGTTGAGGTCCCGGGGGCCTCGGGTGAGTTTCGGGTGCTTAACGGAAGTTGAATTGGACTTAGGAAAATTTGATGTTGGCTGAACCTGTCATAACCGCACCTGCGTGAATAGGACCGCAGGTGCGGCGCTGCAGAAGCGTCTGGGAGACCGCAGATGCGGCCAAGTGGGGGAAAGCTAGAAGCCGCAGGTGCGGAAGTGTGCACGCACCTGCGAGACCGCAGATGCGGTAAACTGGTCGCAGGTGCGGAAATGGGAATTTAATGAGTTATCGTAGGTACGGTTCTTTTTCCGTAGAAGCGGGACCGCAGGTGCGGTCCCATGGCCGCAGAAGCGGATTTGCTGGGCAGAAATAAGATATTTCGAGGGTTTGAAATCAAAAGTTAGAAAATCGATTTAGAGCTCGGGTGAGGGCGATTTTGGGAGGATTTTGAAGAGGAAATCAGTGGGTAACGATTCCTAATCCCTTTCTAGTTGTATTCCTATAATATAATCTTAGTTTTGTCATTTAATTTCGGATTTGGGATGAAAGATTGAGGAAGAGTGGAGAAAAGTTCTTCTAGATTTTTGATGTCGGATTGGAATAATTTTGGTATGAATGAACTCGTGAGAGTATGAGGATTCTGAATTTGTAAATTTTACCCGATTCCGAGATATGGGCCGGGGGGGGGGGGGGGGACGTTTTGGTCATTTTTTTTAATTTCGCATATTAGCTTAGAATTAATTAGTTAAATTAGTTACTTGAAGTGTTATTTACATTATGCAATAACTTTGAATAGATTTGGGCCATTTGGAGTCGGATACTCGTGGCAAGAACGTGTTATAGACTTGATTGAGCTGATTCGAGGTAAGTGGCTTGTCTAACCTGGTGTGGGGGAACTCCCCTTAGGATTTGGTACTGTGATATCTGAAATGCCTTGTACGTGAGGTGACGAGCGCGTACTTGTGCTGATTGTTGGAAATCCTGTTTTTCATTTAAGTATCTATATTTCGTATTTTACTTCACTGTTTACGCTACTTGAACTTTGAGCTTACTGTTAGCCTAGGAAAGCATGCCTAAATGACTAAATTGTTTACTTGCTTAAATTGCCTTATCTGAATTCTGTGCAGCATGCTAGGTTAGATTTACCTGTCTATTTGAGATTAAATTGAATTGAGTTTATTATATTTGTTTTGTTGCTGCGTGTTTACATTGGGACAACGGGCGGTTCCTGGTAGATCCCCCTTGTCTGTTTTTTTGGGACTACGGATGTGGTATTCCGGTAGATCCCCCTGCACAGTGATATGGACTACGGGACAGCACCCGGGAGATCCACTGATTATTTACTTTTGGGGCTACGGATGTGGTATTTCGGTAGATCCCCCCCCTCCCCCGCACAGTGATATGGACTACGAGACAGCACCCGGGACTAATTTTGACAGTTTTCTAGTAGTACGTAGGGGCGGTAGATCAATTAGCTTGTAAATGCCACTTCATTGCACAATGAAAATACAGTGGTCTTGACAACTTTTTTTAAAATTAAGAATCCTCAGCACGTTTTTACGTAGGTCATTGTGTATTTGTGTGTAGGTAGTACCCCCGTCTATAATTTGTAACGTCCTATTTGTTCGACACGTGTCATCAGAAATATAATTACTACTGAGTTGTAAAGTATTGAAATATTGTAGGGTCTGTAGGTTGGCAATGCATGTTGACCAAATTATTGCCTTATTTAATTTCTTTGCGGTAATTATAAAGGCGTATTTGTGAACGTCACATGCATGCTTATTTTTGGGAAGATATATGATGACAAACAAAGTATCTACAATATATATATATATATATATATATATATATATATATATATATATATATGGTATTTTTAGGAGGTTGACTAAAATATCATTGTAGTCTGTAATTGGTAATGTGTTGTTTAATCCATTGGAGTGATTTTGAGTAATTCGCGGAGCGGATCTAGTGTATAACTTGTGGGTTAATCCAAACACAATAGTTGGCTCAAACTTCTACATATATGTTAGTTTTTTTTCCTTCTAAATAGTACTAGTATACAATATATTTCAAAAGCAGTAAATCATATGTATTGCTGTAGAGTGCAAAATTCGAATGCATAAAATTTAAATCTTGAATCCATCTGTCCC